>NC_053026.1:186931195-187056499 GCF_003073215.2 Triticum urartu | reverse complement strand
GTTCATACCCCCCCCCATACTAGCCCTAGATTTATCAAAATAAGCAAACAACACATAGAAAACAGAATCTGTCAAAAACAGAACAGTCTGTAGCAATCTGGATATTACGAATACTTATGTAACTCCAAAAATTCTGAAAAATTACGAAGACCTAAGAAATTTGTTTATTAATCTTATGCAAAAAGAATCAGTACTTTATCACGCTCCTGATAAAAATGAGAATTGTTTTCTTGAGCACAAAAGTTTCTGTTTTTCAACAAGATCAAATCAACTATTACCGTAAGCTATCCCAAAGGTCTTACTTGGCACAAACACTAATTAAAACATAAAACCACATGTAACCAGAGGCTAGATGAAATATTTATTGCAAAACAGAACCTAAAAAGTAAAAACAAAAATAAATTTGGGTTGCCTCCCAACAAGCACTATTGTTTAACGCCCTTAGCTAGGCATAAAACACGAATAGATCTAGGTATTGTCATCTTTGGTATGAAATCCATAAGTAACTCTCATAATAGATTCATATGGCAATTTAATTTTCTTTCTAGGAAAGTGTTCCATGCCCTTCCTTAACTAAAATTGAAATCTAATGTTTCCTTCTTTCATATCAATAATTGCACCAATCGTTCTAAGGAAAGGTCTACCGAGAATAATAAGACATGTAGGATTGCAATCTATATCAAGAAAAATGAAATCTACGGGCACATAAATCATATTTGCAACAATAATAAAATAATTAATCCTTCCCATAGGTTTCTTAATAGTGGAATCTACAAGATGCAAATTTAAAGAACAATCATCAAATTCACGGTAACCTAGCACATAACATTAAGTTTTTGGAATCGTGGAAACGCTAGCACCCAAATCACACAAAGAATGGCACTCATAATCTTTAATATTAATCTTAATAGTATGTTACCACTCATCATAAAGTTTTCTAGGGATAGAAACTTCCATTTCAAGCTTCTCTTCAAAAGATTGCATCATAGCATCAACGATATGTTTAGTAAAAGCTTTGTTTTGATTATAAGCATGAGGAGAATTCAACATGGATTGCAACAAGGAAATACAATCTATTAAAGAACAATTATAATAATTAAATTCCTTGAAATCCAAAAGAGTGGGTTCATTGCTACTTAAAGTTTTGACCTCTCCGATCCCACTTTTATCAATTTTTGCATCAAGATCTAAAAACTCTGAATCATTGGGACACCTTTTAACTAAAGTTGACTCATCTTCATCCCATATTTATCAAGATTTATATTGGACAACAAATATTCAATAGGAGTCACATCAATCACTTTAGGATCTTCACCATTATTTTCACGAAAACTAGAAGAACATGCTTTTACAAACCAATCTCGCTTAACACGCATCTTAGCGGTTCTTTGTTTGCACTCATCATGCTTGGGTGGAATAGATCTAAGTTTCAAAGAATCAACATCAAGAGAAATTCTATCCACGTTCCTAGGCAAATCATCAATCTTAAGCAATTTTTCTTCAACCAAAGCATTAAAACTCTTTTGCTAAATCATAAATTCTTTAACACTATTCTCAAAATCAGATGGCATCTTATTATAATTTCCATAAGGATTGTTGTAGGAATTACCATAATTATTAGAGGAATTACTAGGAAATGGCCTAGGATTAAAATTACCTCTATACGCGTTATTACCAAAATTGTTCCTACCAACAAAATTCACATCCATAGATTCATCATTATTTTCAATCCAAGTAGACAAAGGCATATCATTAGGATCAATGTAAGCACTCTTGCTAGCAAATAATTTCATAAGTTCATCCATCTTTCCACTCAAAACATTAATCTCTTCAATCGCATGCACTTTTTTACTAGTGGAAGATCTTTCAGTATGCCATTGAGAATAATTAACCATAATATTATCTAGGAGTTTGGTAGCTTCTCCTAAAGTAATTTCCATAAAAGTACCTCCCATAGCAGAATCTAAAAGATTTCTAGAAGCAACATTCAATCTGGCATAAAAAATTTGTATAATCATCCACAAATTCAAACCATGAGTAGGGCAATTTCGTATCATCAATTTCATCCTCTCCCAACATTGTGCAACATGTTCATGATCAAGTTGCTTAAAATTCATAATATCGTTCCTAAGGGAGATGATCTTAGCGGGAGGAAAATACTTGGAAATAAAAGCATCTTTACACTTAATCCATGAATCAATACTACTTTTAGGCAAAGATGAAAACCAAGTTTTAGCGCAATCTCGAAGTGAGAAAGGAAATAGCTTCAATTTAAAAATATCATTATCCACATCTTTCTTCTTTTTCATATCACACAACTCAACGAAATTATTCAGATGGGATGCGGCATCTTCACTAGGAAGTCAGGAAAATTGATATTTCGTAACAAGATTCAGCAAAGCAGCATTTATTTCATAAGATTCCGCACTAGTGGCGGGAGCTATCAGAGTACTAATAAAATCATTGTTATTAGTATTGAAAAAATCACACAATTTGGTATTCTCTTGAGTCATCGTGACAAAGCAAGCAATCCAACACACAAGCAAGCAAAATGCAAACGAAAGGGCGAACAGAAGAAGGGCGAAGAAAAGGCAAAACTTTTTTGAAAATCGTTTTAGAAGTGGGAGAGGAAAACGAGAGGCAAATGGCGAATAATGTAATGCAAGAGATGAGAGTTTTATGATGAGTACTTGGTATGTCTTGACTTGGTGTAGATCTCCCCGACAACGGCGCCAGAAATTCTTCCTGCTACTTCTTGAGCTTGCGTTGGGTTTTCCCTTGAATAGGAAAGGGTGATGCAGCAAAGTAGAGTAAGTATCTCCCTCAGCTTTTGAGAACCAAGGTATTAATCTAGTAGGAGACAATGCTCAAGTCACCGAATACCTGCACAAACAAACACCAACTTGCACCCAACGCGATAAGGGGTTGTCAATCCCTTCACGGTTATTTGCAAAGTGAGATCTGATAGAGATGGAAAAATGGTAAAGTAATATGTTTGCTATTTTTAGTTTATGGAACGGAAAGTAAAAGATTGCAAAGAACGTAAATAGGAAACTAAAATTGTAGATCGAAAACTTATATGATGGAAAATAGACCCGGGGGCCATAGGTTTCACTAGAGGCTTCTCTCAAGATAGAAAATATTACGGTGGGTGAACAAATTACTACCGAGCAATTGATAGAAAAGCGCATAATTATGACAATATCTAAGGCAATGATCATGAATATAGGCCTCACATCCGTATCAAGTAGACCGACTCATGCCCGCATCTACTACTATTACTCCACACATCGACCGACTCCTGCCTACATCTAGAGTATTAAGTTCATAGAACAGAGTAACGCATTAAGTAAGATGACATGATGTAGCGGGATAAACTCAAGCAATATGATGAAAACCCCATCTTGTTATCCTCAATGGTAACAATACAATACATGTCGGGTCCCCTTTTGTCACTAGGATCGAGCACCGCAAGATTGAACCAAAAGCTAAGCACTTCTCCCTTTGCAAGAAAAACCAATCTAGTTGGCCAAACCAAATCGATAGTTCGAAGAGACTTGCAAAGATATCAAATCATGCACAAAAGAATTCAGAGGAGATTCAAATAATATTCATAGATAAGTTGATCATAAATCCACAATTCATTGGGTCTCGGCAAACACACCGCAAAAGAGTATTACATCATATAGATCTCCAAGAACATCGAGGACAACATGGTATTGAGAATCAAAGAGAGAGAAGAAGCCATCTAGCTACTAGCTATGGACCCGTAGGTCTGAGGTAAACTACTCACGCTTCATCGGAGAGGCAATGGTGTTTATGTAGAAGACGTCCGTGATCGAATCCCCCTCCGCCAGGACACCGGAAAAGGCCCCTAGATGGGATCTCACATGTACAGAAGGTTGCGGGGGTGAAAAAGTGTTTTCGTGGATGCTTCTGGAGGTTTGGGAATATATGTGAATATATAGCATGAAGAATTAGGTCAGGAGGTGTTGGAGTAGGCCACAAGGCAGGGGGCACGAACCCCACCCCCTAGGGCGCGCCCCTGTGGCTTGTCATCTACTCCAAGGTCTTCTGACTTGGAGGCTAAGTCCAACAGGTGTCTTCTGGTCCAAGAAAAATCATCGCGAAGGTTTTATTCCATTTGGACTCCGTTTGGTATTCCTTTTCTGCAAAGCTCAAAAACAAGGAAAGAACAGAAACTGGCACTGGGCTCTAGGTTAAAGGTTAGTCCCAAAAATAATATAAAATAGCATATTAATGCATATAAAACATCCAAAACAGATAATATAATAGCATGGAACAATCAAAAATTATAGATACGTTGGAGACGTATCAAAGTACCAATCTATAGTTCTGGTACAAAGATTGAACACAAGATATGAACTAGGGTTTGAGAGGAGATGGTTATGTTGAAGATGCTGATGGAGATTGCCCTCCCTAAGATGGGAGAGTTATTGGTGATGATGATTTCCCCCTCCGGGAGGGAAGTTCCCTAATACGTCCATTTTACATCATGTTTTCATACTATTATTTATGATGTTTTTATGCATAATAATTCTTTTTGGAGTAATTCTAATGCCTTTTTCTCTCATAATTTGCAAGGTACACACAAAGAGGGAGAATTCCGGCAGCTGGAAATCTGGACCTGGAAAAGCTACGTCAGCCTACCTATTATGCACAACTCCAAACAAGCTGAAACTTCACGGAGGATTTTTAAGGAATATCTGATGAATATTGGAGCAAATAAGTAGCAGAGGAGGCCCACCAGGTGTGGCACAACACACCTGTGCGTGCCAGGGATCCCAGGCGTGCCCTGGTGGGTTGTGCTCACCCAGGGCCACCTCTAGTGCCCATCTTCTGGTATATAAGTCATTTTGACCTAGAAAAAATAAGGAGAGGACTTTCGGGACGGAGCACCGCCATCTTAAGGCGGAACTTGGGTAGGAGCACTTTTGCCCTCCGGTGGAGCGATTCCGCCGGGGGAACTTCCTTCCCGGAGGGGGAAATCATTGTCATCATCATCACCAACAACTCTCCCATCTTGTGGAGGGCAATCTCCATCAACATCTTGAACAACACCATCTCATCTCAAACCCTAGTTCATCTCTTGTGTTCAATCTTCTTACCGGAACTATAGATTGGTGCTTGTGGGTGACTAGTAGTGTTGATTACATCTTGTAGTTGATTAATATACCCCTCTGATCTTGAGCATGATTATCATTTGTGAGTAGTTACTTTTGTTCTTGAGGTCACGAGAGAGATCATGTTGCAAGTAATCATGTGATCTTGATATGTGTTCGATATTTTGATAGTATGTATGTTGTGATTCCCTTAGTGGTGTCATGTGAACGTCGACTACATGACACTTCACCATATTTGGGCCTAAGAGAATGCATTGTGGATTAGCAATTAGATGATGGGTTGCGAGAGTGACAGAAGCTTAAACCCCAGTTTATGCGCTATTCCATCAGGTACTGATTGGATCCAAAAGTTTAATGTTATGGTTAGAATTTATTCTTAATACTTTTCTCGTAGTTGCGGATGCTTGCGGGAGGGTTAATCATAAGTAAGAGATTTCTTCAAGTAAGAACAGCACCTAAGCACCGGTCCACCCACATATCAAATTATCAAAGTAGCGAATAGAAATCAAACCAACATGGTGAAAGTGACTAGATGAAATTCCCGTGTACCCTCAAGAACACTTTGCTTATCATAAGAGACCGTTTTGGCCTGTCCTTTTCCTCAGAAGGATTGGGCTACCTTGCTGCAATTTTGCTACTACTATTGTTACTTGCTCGTTACAAATTATCTTGCTATCAAACTACTCTGCTACTTACAATTTCAGCACTTGCAGACATTACCTTGCTGAAAACCACTTGTCATTTCCTTCTGCTCCTCATTGGGTTCGACACTCTTACTTATCGAAAAGAGCTACAATTGATCCCATATACTTGTGGGTCATCAAAGCTATTTTCTGGCGCCATTGCCGAGGAGTGAAGCGCCTTTGGTAAGTGGGATTTGGTAAGAAAACATTTATATAGTGTGCTGAAATTTATTGTCACTTGTTACTATGGAAAACAATCCTTTGAGGGGTTTGTTCGGGGTATCTTAACTTCGACCAAAACCAAAATTAGCTACCCCTCAACCCACTGCACCTACTGAAAATATTGAATACGAAATTACTTCAGGTATGATAGAACAACTGCTAGCTAATCCTTATGGAGGAGATGGAACTGAACATCCTGATATGCACTTGATATATGTGGAACAAATTTGTGGATTGTTCAAGCTTCCAGGTTTACCCGGAGATGAAGTTATGAAGAAGGTTTTCCCTTTATCTTTGAAGGGAAAAGCATTGGCATGGTATAGGCTATGCGATGATCTTGGATCTTGGAATTGGAATCGACTGAAATTGGAGTTCCACCAAAAAAATTATTCTATGCATCTAGTTCATCGTGATCGGAATTACATATATAATTTTTGGCCTCATGAAGGAGAAAGTATCGCTCTAGCTTGGGGGAGGCTTAAGTCAATGTTATATTCATGCCCCAATCATGAGCCCACAAGAGAAATTATTATCCATAATTTTTATGCTCGGCTTTCTCATAATGATCGGTCCATGCTTGATACTGAAGGAAATATGCCCTAGAGGCAATAATAAAGTTGTTATTTATATTTCCTTATATCATGATAAATGTTTATTATTCATGCTAGAATTGTATTAACCGGAAAGTTAGTACATGTGTGAATACATAAACAAACAGAGTGTCCCTAGTATGCCTCTACTTGACTAGCGCGTTAATCAAAGATGGTTAAGTTTCCTAGCCATGGGCATGTGTTGTCATTTAATGAATGGGGTCACATCATTAGAGAATGATGTGATGGACAAGACCCATCCGTTAGCTTAGCATTATGATCGTTCAGTTTTATTGCTACTGCTTTCTTCATGACTTATACATGTTCCTCTGACTATGAGATTATGCAACTCCCGAATACCGGAGGAACACCTTGTGTGCTATCAAACGTCACAACACAACCGGGTGATTATAAAGATGCTCTACAGGTGTCTCCAATGGTGTTTGTTTAGTTGGCATAGATTGAGATTAGGGTTTGTCACTCCGTCTATCGGAGAGGTATCTCTGGGCCCTCTCGGTAATGTACATCACTATAAGCCTTGCAAGCAATGCAGCTAATGAGTTAGTTACGGTATGTAGCATTACGGAACGAGTAAAGAGACTTGCCGGTAACGATATTGAACTAGGTATTGAGATACCGACGATCGAATCTCGGGCAAGTAACATACCGATGACAAAGGGAACAATGTATATTGTTATGCGGTTCGACCGATAAAGATCTTCGTAGAATATGTAGGAACCAATATAAGCATCCAGGTTCCGCTATTGGTTATTGACCGGAAACATGTCTCTGTCATGTCTACATAGTTCTCAAACCCGTAGGGTCCGCACGCTTAACGTTCGGTGCAGATCGGTATTATGAGTTTATGTGTTTTGATGTACCAAAGGTAGTTCGGAGTCCCGAATTTGATCATGGACATGACGAGGAGTCTTGAAATGGTCGAGACATAAAGATCGATATATTGGAAGTCTGTGTTCAGACATCGAAATGGTTCCGGGTGAAATCGAGAGTATACCGGAGTACCGGGAGGTTACCGGAACCTCCCGGGAGGTATATGGGCCTTATTGGGCCTTAGTGGAAGAGTGGGGAAAGAAGCAAAGGAGGGCGCCCCCCCCCCAAGCCCAATCCGAATTGGGAGGGGGCCGGCCCCCCTTTCCTTCCTTCTTCCTCCTCCTTCCTTCTCTCCTAAAACTAACAAAGGGAAGGGGGATCCTACTCCCGGTGGGAGTAGGACTCCCTTGGGGCGCGCCTAGAGAGGCTGGCCCCCTCCCCCTCCTCCACTCCTTTATATATGGGGGAGGGGGCACCCCATAGACACAAGTTGATCATTGATCTCTTAGCCGTGTGCGGTGCCCCCCTCCACCATAATCCACCTTAGTCATATCGTCGTAGTGCTTAGGCGAAGCCCTGCACCGGTAGCTTCATCATCGCCGTCATCACGCCGTCGTGCTGACCAAGCTCTCCATCGACACTCTTCTGAATCATGAGTTCGTGGGACATCACCGAGCTGAACGTGTGCAGAACATGGAGGTGCCGTACTTTTGGTGCTAGGATCGGTCGATCGTGAAGACGTACGACTACATCAACCGCGTTGTCATAACGCCTCTGCTTACGGTCTACGAGGGTACATAGACAACACTCTCCCTCTCGTTGTTATGTATCACCATGATCTTGCATGTGCGTAGGAATTTTTTTGAAATTACTGCGTTCCCCAATAGTGGCATCCGAGTCAGGTTTATGCATAGATGTTATATGCACGAGTAGAACACAAAGGAGTTGTGGGCGTGGGTATATACATATTGCTTGCCGCCACTAGTTGATTCTTGATTCAGCGGTATTGTTGGATGAAGCGGCTCAGACCGACATTACGCGTACTTGATCGACGTCATCGAGTTGAACGTGTGCAGAACTCGGAGGTGCCGTGCGTTCGGTACTTGATCGGTCGGATCGTGAAGACGTACGACTACATCAACCGCGTTTATGCGTAGATGTCATATGCATGAATAGAACACAAGTGAGTTGTGGGCGATATAAGTCATACTGCTTACCAGTATGTCACACTTTGGTTCGGCGGTATTGTTGGATGAAGCGGCCCGGACCGACATTACGCGTACGCTTACGCGAGACTGGTTTTACCGCCGTGCTATGCACACAGGTGACTAGCGGGTGTCAGTTTCTCCAACTTTACTAGAACCGAGTGTGGCTACGCCCGATCCTTGCGAAGGTTAAAACAGCACCAACTTGACAAACTATCATTGTGGTTTTGATGCGTAGGTAAGAACGGTTCTTGCTAAAGCCCGTAGCAGCCACGTAAAACTTGCAACAACAAAGCTGAGGACGTCTAACTTGTTTTTGCAGGGCATGTTGTGATGTGATATGGTCAAGACGTGATGAGATATAAGTTGTTGTATAAGATGATCATGTTTTGTTGAAGTTATCGGCAACTGGCAGAAGCCTTATGGTTGTCTCTTTATTGCATAAGATGCAAGCGTCAAATAATTGCTTTACTTTATCGCTATGTGATAGCAATAGTTGCAAGAGCAATAGTTGGCGAGACGACCATGTGACGACACATTGATATAGATCAAGATGATGGTGATCATGGTTTCATGTCGGTGACAATGGAAATCATGACGATGCTTTGGAGATGGAGATCAAAGGCACAAGATGATGATGGCCATATCATGTCACACATTTTGATTGCATGTGATGTTTATCTTTTATGCATCTTATCTTGCTTTGATTGACGGTAGCATTATAAGATGATCTCTCACTAAATTTCAAGATAAAAAGTGTTCTCCCTGAGTATGCACCGTTGCCAAAGTTCGTCATGCCTAGACACCACGTGATGACCGGGTGTGATAAGCTCTACGTCCATCTACAACGGGTGCAAGCCAGTTTTGCACACGCGGAATACTCAGGTTAAACTTTACGAGCCTAGCATATGCAGATATGGCCTCGGAACACTGAGACCGAAAGGTCGAGCATGAATCATATAGTAGATATGATCAACATAGTGATGTTCACCATTGAAAACTACTCCATTTCACGTGATGATCGGTTATGGTTTAGTTGATTTGGATCACGTGATCACTTAGAAGATTAGAGGGATGTCTTTCTAAGTGGGAGTTCTTAAGTAATGTGATTAATTGAACTTAAATTTATCATGAACTTAGTCCTGGTAGTATTAGCAAATCTACGCTGTAGATCAATAGCTCGCGTTTAGCTCCCCTTTTTATTTTTGATATGTTCCTAGAGAAAACTAAGTTGAAAGATGTTAGTAGCAATGATGCGGATTGGATCCGTAATCTGAGGTTTATCCTCATTGCTGCACAGAAGAATTATATCCTTGATGCACCGCTAGGTGATAAACCTATTGCAGGAGCAGATGCAGATGTTATGAACGTTTGGCTAGCTCAATATGATGACTACTTGATAGTTTAGTGCACCATGCTTAAACGGCTTAGAATCGGGACTTCAAAGACGTTTTGAATGTCATGGACCATATGAGATGTTCCAGGAGTTGAAGTTAATATTTCAAGCAAATACCCGAGTTGAGAGATATGAAGTCTCCAACAAGTTCTATAGCTAAAAAGATGGAGGAGAATAGCTCAAGCAGTGAGCATGTGCTCAGATTGACTGGGTACTACAATCGCTTGAATCAAGTGGGAGTTAATCTTCCAGATAAGATAGTGATTGACAGAATTCTCTAGTCACCATCACCAAGTTAGTAGAACTTCATGATGAACTATGATATGCAAGGGATAACGGAAATGAATCCCAAGCTCTTCGTAATGCTGAAATCGACGAAGGTAGAAATCAAGAAAATATCAAGTGTTGATGGTAGACAAGACCACTAGTTTCAAGAAAAGGGCAAAGGGAAGAAGGGGAACTTCAAGAAGAACGGCAAGCAAGTTGCTGCTCAAGTGAAGAAGCCCAAGTCTGATCCTAAGCCTGAAACTAAGTGCTTCTACTGCAAAGGGAGTGGTCACTGGAAGCGGAACTTCCCCAAGTATTTGGCGGATAAGAAGGATGGCAAAGTGAACAAAGGTATATTTGATATACAGATTATGGATGTGTATTTTACTAGTGTTCGTAGCAACCCCTTGGTATTTGATACTGGTTCTGTTGCTAAGAGTAGTAACTCGAAACATGAGTTGCAGAATGAACAGAGACTAGTTAAGGGTGAAGTGACGATGTGTGTTGGAAGTGGTTCCAAGATTGATATGATCATCATCGCACACTCCCTATACTTTCGGGATTAGTGTTGAACCTAAATAAGTGTTATTTGGTGTTTGCGTTGAGCATGAATATGATTTGATCATGTTTATTGCAATACGGTTATTCATTTAAGTAAGAGAATAAATTGTTGTTCTGTTTACATGAATAAAACCTTATATGGTTACACACCCAATTAAAATGGTTCGTTGGATCTCGATCGTAGTGATACACATATTCATAATATTGAAACCAAAAGATGCAAAGTTAATAATGATAGTGCAACTTATTTGTGGCACTGCCGTTTAGGTCATATTGGTGTAAAGCGCATGAAGAAACTCCATGCTGATGGACTTTTGGAATCACTTGATTATGAATCACTTGATGCTTGCGAACCATGCCTCATGGGCAAGATGACTAAAATGCCATTCTCCGGAACTATGGAGAGAGCAACAAATTTATTGGAAATCATACATACAGATGTATGTGGTCCGATGAATGTTGAGGCTCGTGGCGGATATCGTTATTTTCTCACCTTCACAAATGATTTAAGCAGATATGGATATATCTACTTAATGAAGTATAAGTCTGAAACATTTGAAAAGTTCAAAGAATTTCAGGGTGAAGTTGAAAATCATCGTAACAAGTAAATAAAGTTTCTACATCTGATCGTGGAAGAGAATATTTGAGTTACGAGTTTGGTCTACATTTGAAACAATGCGGAATAGTTTTGCAACTCACGCCACCCGGAACACCACAGTGTAATGGTGTGTCCGAACGTCGTAATCATACTTTATTTAATATAGTGCAATCTATGATGTCTCTTACCGATTTACCACTATCGTTTCGGGGTTATGCATTAGAGACAACTGCATTCACATTAAAAAAGGGCACCATCTAAATCCATTGAGACAACACCGTATGAACTGTGGTTTAGCAAGAAACCTAAGCTGTCGTTTCTTAAAGTTTGGGGTTGCGATGCTTATGTGAAAAAGTTTCATCTTGATAAGCTCAAACCCAAGTCAGAGAAGTGCGTCTTCATAGGATACCCAAAAGTAACTGTTGGGTACACCTTCTATCACAGATCCGAAGGCAAGATATTTGTTGCTGAGAATGGATCCTTTCAAGAGAAGGAGTTTCTCTCGAAAGAATTGAGTGGGAGGAAAGTGGAACTTGATAAGGTAATTGTACTTTCTCCCAAATTGGAAAATAGTTCATCACATAAATCAGTTCTAGTGATGTCTACACCAACAAGAGAGGAAGTTAATGATGATGATGATCATGAAACTTCAGATCAAGTTACTACAGAACTTCGTAGATCAACCAGAGTGAGATCCGCACCAGAGTGGTACGGTAATCCTGTTCTGGAGGTCATGTTACTTGACCATGACGAACCTACGAACTATGAGGAAGCGATGATGAGCCCAGATTCCGCAAAATGGTTTAAGGCCATGAAATATGAGATGGGATCCATGTACAAGAACAAAGTATGGACTTTGATTGACTTGCCCGATGATTGGTGAGCCATTGAGATTAAATGGATCTTCAAGAGGAAGACGGACACTGATAGTAGTGTTACTATCTACAAAGCTAGAATTGTCGCAAAAGGTTTTCGACAAGTTCAAGGTGTTGACTACGATGAGAGTTTCTCACTCGTATCTATGCTTAAGTCTATCCGAATCATGTTAGCAATTGCCACATTTTATGAAATCTGGCAAATGGATAAACAAAACTACATTCCTTAATGGATTTATTAAAGAAGAGTTGTATATGATGCAACAAGAAAGTTTTGTCAATCCTAAAGGTGCTAACAAAATATGCAAGCTCCAGCGATCCATCTATGGACTGGTGCAAGCATCTCGGAGTTGGAATATACGCTTTGATAAGTTGATCAAAGCATATAGTTTTATACAGACTTGCGGTGAAGCCTGTATTTACAAGAAAGTGAGTAGGAGCACTATAGCATTTCTGATAAGTATATGTGAATGACATATTGTTGATCGAAGATAATGTAGAATTATTCTGCAAAGCATAAAGGAATGTTTGGAAGGAGTTTTTCAAAGAAAGACCTCGGTGAAGCTGCTTACATATTGAGCATCAAGATCTATAGAGATAGATCAAGATGCTTGATAAGTTTTTCAATGAGTACATACCTTGACAAAATTTTGAAGTAGTTCAAAATGGAGCAGTCAAAGAAGGAGTTCTTGCCTGTGTTACAAGGTGTGAAGTTAAGTAAGACTCAAAACCCGACCACGGCAGAAGATACAGAGAGAATGAAAGTCACTCCCTATACCCCAGCCATAGGTTCTATAAAGTATGCCATGCTGTGTACCAGACCTATTGTATACCCTGCCCTGAGTTTGGCAAGGGAGTACAATAGTGATCTAGGAGTAGATCACTGGACATTGGTCAAAATTATCCTTAGTGAAATAAGGATATGTTTCTCGATTATGGAGGTGACAAAAAAGGTTCGTCGTAAAGGGTTACGTCGATGCAAATTTTGACACCGATCCAGATGACTCTAAATCTCAATCTGGATACATATTGAAAGTGGGAGCAATTAGCTAGAGTAGCTCCATGCAAAGCATTGTTAACATAGAAATTTGCAAAATACTTACGAATCTGAATGTGGCAGACCCGTTGACTAAACTTCTCTCAGAAGCAAAACATGATCACACCTTAGTACTCTTTGGGTGTTAATCACATAACGATGTGAACTAGATTATTGACTCTAGTAAACCCTTTGGGTGTTGGTCACATGTCGATGTGAACTATGGGTGTTAATCACATGGTGATGTGAACTATTGGTATTAAATCACATGGCGATGTGAACTAGATTATTGACTCTAGTGCAAGTGGGAGACTAAAGGAAATATGCCCTAGAGGCAATAATAAAATTATTATTTATTTCCTTATATCATGATAAATGTTTATTATTCATGCTAGAATTGTATTAACCGGAAACATAATACATGTGTGAATACATAGACAAACAGAGTGTCACTAGTATGCCTCTACTTGACTAGCTCGTTGATCAAAGATGGTTATGTTTCCTAACCATAGACATGAGTTTCATTTGATTAACAGGACTGCATCATTAGGAGAATGATGTGATTGACTTGACCCATTCCGTTAGCATAGCACTTGATCGTTTAGTTTGTTGCTATTGCTTTCTTCATGAGTTATACATGTTCCTATGACTATGAGATTATGCAACTCCCGTTTACCGGAGGAACACTTTGTGTGCCACCCAACGTCACAACATAACTGGGTGATTATAAAGGTGCTCTACAGGTGTCTCTGAAGGTACCTGTTGGGTTGGTGTATTTCGAGATTAGGATTTGTCACTCCGATTGTCGGAGAGGTATCTCTGGCCCACTCATTAATGCACATCACTATAAGCCTTGCAAGCATTGCAACTAATGAGTTAGTTGCGGGATGATGTGTTACGGAACGAGTAAAGAGACTTGCCGGTAACGAGATTGAACTAGGTATTGAGATACCGACGATCGAATCTCGGGTAAGTAACATACCGATGACAAAGGGAACAACGTATGTTGTTATGCGTTTGACCGATAAAGATCTTCGTAGAATATGTAGGAGCCAATATGAGCACCCAGGTTCCGCTATTGGTTATTGACCGGAGACGTGTCTCGGTCATGTCTACATAGTTCTCGAACCCGTAGGGTCCGCACGCTTAAAGTTTGATGACGGTTATATTATGAGTTTATGTGTTTTGATGTACCGAAGGAGTTCGGAGTCCCGGATGAGATCGGGGACATGACGAGGTGTTCGAAATGGTCGAGACGTAAAGATCGATATATTGGACGACTATATTCGGACATCGGAAAGGTTCCGCGTGGTTCGGGTATTTTCAGGAGTACCGGGGAGTTACGGGAATTCGCATTGGGCCTTAATGGGCCATACGGGAAAGGAGAGAAAGGCCTCAAAGGGTGGCCGCACCCCTCCCCATGGGCTGGTCCGAATTGGACTAGGGAGGGGGCGCCCCCTTCCTTCCTTCTCCTTTTCCCTTCCCTTTCCTTCCCTCCTACTCCTACTACATGGAAGGGCTCCTAGTTCTACTAGGAAAAGGGGAATCCTACTCCCGGTGGGAGTAGGACTCCCCTAGGGCACGCCATAGAGAGTGCCGGCCCTACCCCTCCTCCACTCCTTTATATACGGGGGCAGGGGCACTCCAAACACATAACAATTGATCTCTTGATCTCTTAGCCGTGTGCGGTGCCCCCCTCCACCATAATCCACCTCGATCATATCGTAGCGGTGCTTAGGCGAAGCCCTGCGTCGGTAGGACATCATCATCGTCACCATGCCGTCGTGCTGACGAAACTCTCCCTCAACACTCGGCTGGATCGGAGTTCGAGGGACGTCATCGAGTTGAACGTGTGCAGAACTCGGAGGTGCCGTGCGTTCGGTACTTGATCGGTCGGATCGTGAAGACGTACGACTACATCAACCGCATTGTGCTAACGCTTCCGCTTTCGGTCTACGAGGGTACATGGACAACACTCTCCCCTCTCGTTGCTATGCATTACCATGATCTTGCGTGTGCATAGCAAAATTTTGAAATTACTACGTTCCCCAACAGTGGTATCAGAGCCAGGTTTTATGCGTAGATGTCATCTGCACGAATAGAACACAAGTGAGTTGTGGGCGATATAAGTCATACTACTTACCAGCATGTCACACTTTGGTTCGGCGGTATTGTTGGATGAAGTGGCCCGGGCCGACATTACGCGTACGCTTACGCGAGACTGGTTTTACCGCCGTGCTATGCACACAGGTGACTAGCGGGTGTCAGTTTCTCCAACTTTACTAGAACCGAGTGTGGCTACGCCCGATCCTTGCGAATGTTAAAACAGCACCAACTTGACAAACTATCATTGTGGTTTTGATGCGTAGGTAAGAACGGTTCTTGCTAAAGCCCGTAGCAGCCACGTAAAACTTGCAACAACAAAGTAGAGGACGTCTAACTTGTTTTGCAGAGCATGTTGTGATGTGATATGGTCAAGACGTGATGAGATATAAGTTGTTGTATAAGATGATCATGTTTTGTTGAAGTTATCGGCAATTGGCAGAAGCCTTATGGTTGTCTCTTTATTGCATAAGATGCAAGCGTCAAATAATTGCTTTACTTTATCGCTATGTGATAGCAATAGTTGCAAGAGCAATAGTTGGCGAGACGACCATGTGACGACACATTGATATGGATCAAGATGATGGAGATCATGGTGTCATGCCGGTGACGATGGAAATATGACGATGCTTTGGAGATGGAGATCAAAGGCACAAGATGATGATGGCCATATCATGTCACACATTTTGATTGCATGTGATGTTTATCTTTTATGCATCTTATCTTGCTTTGATTGACGGTAGCATTATAAGATGATCTCTCACTAAATTTCAAGATAAAAAGTGTTCTCCCTGAGTATGCACCGTTGCCAAAGTTCGTCGTGCCCAGACACCACATGATGATCGGGTGTGATAAGCTCTACGTCCATCTACAACGGGTGCAAGCCAGGTTTGCACACGCAGAATACTCAGGTTAAACTTGACGAGCCTAGCATATTCAGATATGGCCTCGGAACACTGAGACCGAAAGGTCGAGCGTGAATCATATAGTAGATATGATCAACATAGTGATGTTCACCATTGAAAACTACTCCATTTCACGTGATGATCGGTTATGGTTTAGTTGATTTGGATCACGTAATCACTTAGAAGATTAGAGGGATGTCTTTCTAAGTGGGAGTTCTTAAGTAATATGATTAATTGAACTTAAATTTATCATGAACTTAGTCCTGGTAGTATTAGCATATCTACGTTGTAGATCAATAGCTCGTGTTTAGCTCCCCTGTTTTATTTTTGATATGTTCCTAGAGAAAACTAAGTTGAAAGATGTTAGTAGCAATGATGCGGATTGGATCCTTGATCTGAGTTTTATTCTCATTGCTGCACAGAAGAATTATGTCCTTGATGCACCGCTAGGTGACAAACCTATTGCAGGAGCAGATGCAGATGTTATGAACTTTTGGCTAGCTCAATATGATGACTACTTGATATTTTAGTGCACCATGCTTAAACGGCTTAGAATCGGGACTTCAAAGACGTTTTGAATGTCATGGACCATATGAGATGTTCCAGGAGTTGAAGTTAATATTTCAAGTAAATACCCGAGTTGAGAGATATGAAGTCTCCAACAAGTTCTATAGCTAAAAAGATGGAGGAGAATAGCTCAAGCAGTGAGCATGTGCTCAGATTGTCTGGGTACTACAATCGCTTGAATCAAGTGGGAGTTAATCTTCCAGATAAGATAGTGATTGACAGAATTCTCTAGTCACCATCACCAAGTTAGTAGAACTTCGTGATGAACTATGATATGCAAGGGATAACGGAAACGATTCCCAAGCTCTTCGTAATGCTGAAATCGACGAAGGTAGAAATCAAGAAAAATATCAAGTGTTGATGGTAGACAAGACCACTAGTTTCAAGAAAAGGGCAAAGGGAAGAAGGGGAACTTCAAGAAGAACGGCAAGCAAGCTGCTGCTCAAGTGAAGAAGCCCAAGTCTGGTCCTGTCGGGGATATACCTCGTGGTATAAACCGCCGGATGTATGACCCGGCTAGAGTTTGGCGATTCACTGGCGACCCGCTTGGACCTGGCGGTTTACGATTCATTGGTAACCCGACAGGCGGGACAGACGGATGACAAGGCCCAAGGCCCAGAAGGCCGGTTTATATTAATGGTGGGCCGGTTTAAGAGGAAAGGCATGAAGGATATTTATCTTACAAGGAGTTAAGACCCGGACTTGTATCCGGTTTGTATTAGAAGGTAGACTAGTCCTAATCCTAATAGGACTCCACATGTAACCCGCCCCTTCAACTTATATAAGGAGGGGCATGGCTCCCAAAAGGGTGACAAGCAAGAAGAAACAATCTCTAGGGCTAGACACAAAGAGCCGGTTTACCGGCGACTCTCTCGTGATGATAATGAGACCTAGCCACAAACAACATGTAGGGTTGTTACCGGATGATGTTTCCCGGGGCCCGAAGCTGTCTAAATCTTTGTCTTGCGTGTTGCATCTCTCGATTCCGCTCAACCCCTCTCAAGCTACCACATAGATGCGTTGGCCTCACGACTAAGTCCTGACACTAAGGACATCTACCATGACAAATCCACGACAGGTCCTAAGCCTGAAACTAAGTGTTTCTACTGCAAAGGGACTGGTCACTGGAAGCGGAACTGCCCCAAGTATTTGGCGGATAAGACGGATGGCAAAGAGAACAAAGGTATATTTGATATACAGATTATTGATGTGTATTTTACTAGTGTTCGTAGCAACCCCTCGGTATTTGATACTGGTTCAGTTGCTAAGAGTAGTAACTTGAAACGGGAGTTGCAAAATGAACAGAGACTAGTTAAGGGTGAAGTGACGATGTGTGTTGGAAGTGGTTCCAAGATTGATATGATCATCATCGCACACTCCCTATACTTTCGGGATTAGTGTTGAACCTAAATAAGTGTTATTTGGTGTTTGCGTTGAGAATGAATATGATTTGATCATGTTTATTGCAATACGGTTATTCATTTAAGTAAGAGAATAAATTATTGTTCTGTTTACATGAATAAAACCTTATATGGTTACACACCCAATGAAAATGGTTCGTTGGATCTCGATCGTAGTGATACACATATTCATAATATTGAAACCAAAAGATGCAAAGTTAATAATGATAGTGCAACTTATTTGTGGCACTGCCGTTTAGGTCATATTGGTGTAAAGCACATGAAGAAACTCCATGCTGATGGACTTTTGGAATCACTTGATTATGAATCACTTGATGCCTGCGAACCATGCCTCATGGGCAAGATGACTAAAACGCCGTTCTCTGGAACTATGGAGAGAGCAACAAATTTATTGGAAATCATACATACAAATGTATGTGGTCCGAAGAATGTTGAGGCTCGTGGCAGATATCGTTATTTTCTCACCTTCACAAATGATTTAAGTAGATATGGGTATATCTACTTAATGAAGTATAAGTCTGAAACATTTGAAAAGTTCAAAGAATTTCAGGGTGAAGTTGAAAATCATCATAACAAGTAAAAAAAGTTTCTACATCTGATCGTGGAAGAGAATATTTGAGTTACGAGTTTGGTCTACATTTGAAACAATGCGGAATAGTTTTGCAACTCACGCCACCCGGAACACCACAGTGTAATGGTGTGTCCGAACGTCGTAATCGTACTTTATTTAATATAGTGCAATCTATGATGTCTCTTACCGATTTACCACTATTGTTTCGGGGTTATGCATTAGAGACAACTGCATTCACGTTAAAAAGGGCACCATCTAAATCCATTGAGACGACACCGTATGAACTGTGGTTTAGCAAGAAACCTAAGCTGTCGTTTCTTAAAGTTTGGGGTTGCGATGCTTATGTGAAAAAGTTTCATCTTGATAAGCTCAAACCCAAGTCGGAGAAGTGCGTCTTCATAGGATACCCAAAAGTAACTATTGGGTACACCTTCTATCACAGATCCGAAGGCAAGATATTTGTTGCTGAGAATGGATCCTTTCAAGAGAAGGAGTTTCTCTCGAAAGAAGTGAGTGGGAGGAAAGTGCAACTTGATAAGGTAATTGTACTTTCTCCCGAATTGGAAAATAGTTCATCACATAAATCAGTTCTAGTGATGTCTACACCAACAAGAGAGGAAGTTAATGATGATGATCATGAAACTTCAGATCAAGTTACTACAGAACTTCGTAGATCAACCAGAGTGAGATCCGCACCAGAGTGGTACGGTAATCCTATTCTGGAGGTCATGTTACTTGACCATGACGAACCTACGAACTATGAGGAAGCGATGATGAGCCCAGATTCCGCAAAATGGTTTAAGGCCATGAAATATGAGATGGGATCCATGTACAAGAACAAAGTATGGACTTTGATTGACTTGCCCGATGATTGGTGAGCCATTGAGATTAAATGGATCTTCAAGAGGAAGACGGACACTGATAGTAGTGTTACTATCTACAAAGCTAGAATTGTTGCAAAAGGTTTTCGACAAGTTCAAGGTGTTGACTACGATGAGAGTTTCTCACTTGTATCTATGCTTAAGTCTATCCGAATCATGTTAGCAATTGCCACATTTTATGAAATCTGGCAAATGGATAAACAAAACTACATTCCTTAATGGATTTATTAAAGAAGAGTTGTATATGATGCAACAAGAAAGTTTTGTCAATCCTAAAGGTGCTAACAAAATATGCAAGCTCCAGCGATCCATCTATGGACTGGTGCAAGCATCTCTGGGCCCACTCGGTAGTGCACATCACTATAAGCCTTGCAAGCATTGCAACTAATGAGTTAGTTGTGGGATGATGTGTTACGGAACGAGTAAAGAGACTTGCCGGTAACGAGATTGAACTAGGTATTGAGATACCGACGATCGAATCTTGGGCAAGTAACATACCGATGACAAAGGGAACAACGTATGTTGTTATGCGGTTTGACCGATAAAGATCTTCGTAGAATATGTAGGAGCCAATATGAGCATCCAGGTTCCGCTATTGGTTATTGACCGGAGACGTGTCTCGGTCATGTCTACATAGTTCTCGAACCCATAGGGTCCGCACGCTTAAAGTTCGATGACGGTTATATTATGAGTTTATGTGTTTTGATGTACCGAAGGAGTTCGGAGTCCCGGATGAGATCGGGGACATGACGAGGAGTCTCGAAATGGTCGAGACGTAAAGATCGATATATTGGACGACTATATTCGGACATCGGAAAGGTTCCAAATGATTCGGGTATTTTCGGGAGTACCGGGGAGTTACGGGAATTCGTATTGGGCCTTAATGGGCCATACGGGAAAGATGAGAAAGGCCTCAAAGGGTGGCCGCATCCCTCCCCATGGGCTGGTCCGAATTGGACTAGGGAGGGGGGGCGCCCCCTGTTGGGGAACGTAGCAGAATTTTTAAAATTTTCTACGCATCACCAAGATCAATCTATGGAGTCATCTAGCAACGAGGGAGAGAGGAGTGCATCTACATACCCTTGTAGATCACGCGCGGAAGCGTTCAAGAGAACGGGGTTGATGGAGTCGTACTCGTCGTGATCCAAATCACCGATGACCTAGCGCCGAACGGACAGCACCTCCACGTTCAACACACGTACGATTGGGAAGACATCTCCTCCAACTTGATCCAGCAAGGGGGAAGGAGAGGTTGATGAAGATCCAGCAGCACGACGGCGTGGTGGTGGAAGCAACGGTGATCTCGGCAGGGCTTCGCCAAGTTCAGGGAGAGGGAGGAGTGTCACAGGAGGGAGACGGAGGCGCCAGGGGCTAGGGTGCGTCTGCCCTCCCTCCCCCCACTATATATAGGACCCCTAGGGGGGGCGCCCGCCCTAGGAGATTGAATCTCCAAGGGGGCGGCGGCCCAGGGGGTTGGAGTGCCCCCCAAGCCAAGTGGGGCGCCCCCTACCCCTATGGTTTCCAACCCTAGGCGCAGGGGAAAGCCCATGGGGGGCGCACCAGCCCACTAGGGGCTGGTTCCCCTCCCACTTTAGCCCATGGGGCCCTCCGGGATAGGTGGCCCCACCCGGTGGACCCCCGGACCCTTCCGGTGGTCCCGGTACAATACTGATTACCCCCGAAACCTTCCCGATGGCCAAAACTTGACTTCCTATATATAAATCTTCACCTCCGGACCATTCCGGAACTCCTCCTGACGTCCGGAATCTCATCCGGGACTCCGAACAACTTTCGGGTTATCGTATACTAATATCTCAACAACCCTAGCGTCACCAAACCTTAAGTGTGTAGACCCTATGGGTTCGGGAGACACGCAGACATGACCGAGACGACTCTCCGGTCAATAACCAACAGCGGGATCTGGATACCCATGTTGTCTCCCACATGCTCCTCGATGATCTCATTGGATGAACCACGATGTCGAGGATTCAATCAATCCCGTATACAATTCCCTTTGTCAATCGGTACGTTACTTCCCCGAGACTCGATTGTCGGTATCCCAATACCTCGTTCAATCTCGTTACCGGCAAGTCACTTTACTCGTACCGTAATGCATGATCCCGTGATCAACCACTTGGTCACATTGAGCTCATTATGATGATGCATTACCGAGTGGGCCCAGAGATACCTCTCCGTTATACGGAGTGACAAATCCCAGTCTCGATTCGTGCCAACCCAACAGACACTTTTGGAGATACCTGTAGTGTACCTTTATAGTCACCCAGTTACGTTGTGACGTTTGGCACACCCAAAGCACTCCTACGGTATCCGGGAGTTGCACAATCTCATGGTCTAAGTAAATGATACTTGACATTCGGAAAAGCTATAGCAAACAAACTACACGATCTTTGAGCTATGCTTAGGATTGGGTCTTGTCCATCACATCATTCTCCTAATGATGTGATCCCGTTATCAATGACATCCAATGTCCATAGTCAGGAAACCATGACTATCTTTTGATCAATGATCTAGTCAACTAGAGGCTCACAAGGGACGTGTTGTGGTCTATGTATTCACACATGCATTATGATTTCCGGATAACACAATTATAGCATGAACAATAGACAATTATCATGAACAAAGAAATATAATAATAACCATTTTATTATTGCCTCTAGGGCATATTTCCAATAGTCTCCCACTTGCAGTAGAGTCAATAGTCTAGTTACATTGTGATGAATCGAACACCCATGCAGTTCTGGTGTTGATCATGTTTTGCTCTAGGGAGAGGTTTACTCAACGGATCTGCCACATTCAGGTCCGTATGTACTTTACAAATATCTATGTCTCCATTTTGAACACTTTCACGAATGGAGTTGAAGCGACGCTTGATATGCCTGGTCTTCCTGTGAAACCTGGGCTCCTTGGCAATGGCAATAGCTCCAGTGTTGTCACAGAAGAGAGTCATCGGGCCCGACGCATTGGGTATGACTCCTAGGTCGGTAATGAACTCCTTCACCCAGATTGCCTCTTGTGCTGCCTCCGAGGCTGCCATGTACTCCGCTTCACATGTAGATCCCGCCACAACGCTTTGCTTGCAACTGCACCAGCTTACTGCCCCACCATTCAAAATATACACGTATCCGGTTTGTGACTTAGAGTCATCCATATCTGTGTCGAAGCTAGCATCGACGTAACCCTTTACGACGAGTTCTTCGTCACCTCCATAAACGGGAAACATGTCCTTAGTCCTCTTCAGGTACTTCAGGATATTCTTGACCGCTGTCCAGTGTTCCATGCCGGGATTACTTTGGTACCTTCCTACCAAACTTACGGCAAGGTTTACATCAGGTCTGGTACACAGCATAGCATACATGATAGACCCTATGGCCAAGGCATAGGGGACGACACTCATCTTTTCTCTATCTTCTGCCGTGGTCGGGCATTGAGCCGTGCTCAATCTCATACCTTGCAATACAGGCAAGAACCCCTTCTTTGACTGATCCATTTTGAACTTCTTCAATATCTTGTCAAGGTACGTACTCTGTGAAAGACCAATGAGGCGTCTCGATCTATCTCTATAGATCTTGATGCCTAATATATAAGCATCTTCTCCAAGATCCTTCATTGAAAAACACTTGTTCAAGTAGGCCTTTATGCTTTCCAAGAATTCTATATCATTTCCCATCAACAGTATGTCATCCACATACAATATGAGAAATGCTACGGAGCTCCCACTCACCTTCTTGTAAATGCAGGCTTCTCCATAAGTCTGTGTAAACCCAAACGCTTTGATCATCTCATCAAAATGAATGTTCCAACTCCGAGATGCTTGCACCAGCCCATAAATCGAGCGTTGGAGCTTACACACCTTGTTAGCATTCTTAGGATCGACAAAACCTTCCGACTGCATCATATACAATTCTTCCTTAAGGAAACCATTAAGGAATGCTGTTTTGATGTCCATTTGCCATATCTCATAATCATAGAATGCGACAATTGCTAAAATGATTCGGACGGACTTCAGCTTCGCTACGGGTGAGAAAGTCTCATCGTAGTCAACCCCTTGAACTTGTCGATAACCCTTAGCGACAAGCCGAGCTTTATAGATGGTTACGTTACCATCCGCGTCTGTCTTCTTCTTAAAGATCCATTTATTTTCTATGGCTCGCCGATCATCGGGCAAGTCAGTCAAAGTCCATACTTCGTTTTCATACATGGATCCTATCTCGGATTTCATGGCTTCCAGCCATTTGTCGGAATCTGGGCCCGCCATCGCTTCTTCATAGTTCGAAGGTTCACTGTTGTCTAACAACATGATTTCCAGGACAGGGTTGCCGTACCACTCTCGTGCGGAACGTGTCCTTGTGGACCTACGAAGTTCAGTAGCAACTTGATCTGAAGTTTCATGATCATCATCATTAACTTCCTCTCTAGTCGGTGCAGGCACCTCAGGAACAATTTCTTGAGCTGCTCCACTTACCGGTTCAAGAGGTAATACGTCATCGAGTTCTACTTTCCTCCCACTTATTTCTTTCAAGAGAAACTCTTTCTCTAGAAAGGATCCATTCTTGGCAACAAAGATCTTGCCTTCGGATCTGAGGTAGAAAGTATACCCAATAGTTTCTTTAGGGTATCCTATGAAGACGCATTTTTCCGACTTGGGTTCGAGCTTTTCAGGTTGAAGTTTCTTGACATAAGCATCGCATCCCCAAACTTTTAGAAACGATAGCTTAGGTTTCTTCCCAAACCATAATTCCTACGGTGTCGTCTCAATGGATTTCGACGGAGCCCTATTTAAAGTGAATGTGGCAGTCTCTAAAGCATAGCCCCAAAATGATAGCGGTAAATCGGTAAGAGACATCATAGATCGCACCATATCCAATAGAGTGCGATTACGACGTTCGGACACACCATTACGCTGAGGTGTTCCAGGCGGCGTGAGTTGTGAAACTATTCCACATTTCCTTAAGTGTGTGCCAAATTCGTGACTCAAGTATTCTCCCCCATGATCTGATCGTAAGAACTTGATTTTCCTGTCACGTTGATTCTCAACCTCACTCTGAAATTCCTTGAACTTTTCAAAGGTCTCAGACTTGTGTTTCATTAAGTAGACATACCCATATCTACTCAAGTCATCAATGAGGGTGAGAACATAACGATAGCCACCGCGAGCCTCAACACTCATTGGACCGCACGCATCAGTATGTATGATTTCCAATAAGTTGGTTGCTCGCTCCATTGTTCCTGAGAACGGAGTCTTGGTCATTTTACCCATGAGGCATGGTTCGCACGTGTCAAATGATTCGTAATCAAGAGACTCCAAAAGTCCATCTGCATGGAGCTTCTTCATGCGTTTGACACCTATGTGACCAAGGCGGCAGTGCCACAAGTATGTGGGACTATCATTATCAACCTTACATCTTTTGGTATTCACACTATGAATATGTGTAACATTACGCTCGAGATTCATTAAGAATAAACCATTCACCAGCGGAGCATGACCATAAAACATATCTCTCATATAAATAGAACAACCATTATTCTCGGATTTAAATGAGTAGCCATCTCGAATTAAACGAGATCCTGATACAATGTTCATGCTCAAAGCTGGCACTAAATAACAATTATTGAGGTTTAAAACTAATCCCGTAGGTAAATGTAGAGGCAGCGTGCCGACGGCGATCACATCGACCTTGGAACCATTCCCGACGCGCATCGTCACCTCGTCCTTCGCCAGTTTCCGCTTATTCCACAGCTCCTGCTTTGAGTTACAAATGTGAGCAACCGCACCGGTATCAAATACCCAGGAGCTACTACGAGTACTAGTAAGGTACACATCAATTACATGTATATCACATATACCTTTAGTTTTGCCGGCCTTCTTGTCCGCTAAGTATTTGGAGCAGTTCCGCTTCCAGTGACCACTTCCCTTGCAATAAAAGCACTCAGTCTCGGGCTTGGGTCCATTCTTTGGCTTCTTCCCGGCAGCTTGCTTATCGGGCACGGCAACTCCCTTGCCGTCCTTCTTGAAGTTCTTCTTACCCTTGCCTTTCTTGAACTTAGTGGTTTTATTCACCATCAACACTTGATGTTCCTTTTTGACTTCTACCTCTGCTGATTTCAGCATTGAATATACCTCAGGAATGGTCTTTTCCATCCCCTGCATATTGAATTTCATCACAAAGCTCTTGTAGCTCGGTGGAAGTGACTGAAGGATTCTGTCAATGACCGCGTCATCCGGGAGATTAACTCCCAGCTGAGTCAAGCGGTTATGCAACCCAGACATTTTGAGTATGTGCTCACTGACAGAACTATTTTCCTCCACTTTACAACTGAAGAACTTGTCGGAGACTTCATATCTCTCGACCCGGGCATGAGCTTGGAAAACCATTTTCAGCTCTTCGAACATCTCATATGCTCCGTGTCGCTCAAAACGCTTTTGGAGCCCCGGTTCTAAGCTGTAAAGCATGCCGCACTGAACGAGGGAGTGATCATCAGCACATGACTGCCAAGCGTTCATAACGTCTTGGTTCTCTGGGATGGGTGCGTCACCTAGCGGTGCTTCTAGGACATAATCTTTCTTGGCAGCTATGAGGATGATCCTCAGGTTCCGGACCCAGTCCGTATAGTTGCTGCCATCATCTTTCAGCTTGGTTTTCTCTAGGAACGCGTTGAAGTTGAGGGCAACATTAGCGTGGGCCATTTGATCTACAAGACATAGTGTAAAGATTTTAGACTAAGTTCATGATAATTAAGTTCATCTAATCAAACTATTCAATGAACTCCCACTCAGATAGACATCCCTCTAGTCATCTAAGTGAAACATGATCCGAGTCAACTAGGTCGTGTCCGATCATCACGTGAGACGGACTAGTCAACATCGGTGAACATCTTCATGTTGATCGTATCTTCTATACGACTCATGCTCGACCTTTCGGTCTTCCGTGTTCCGAGGCCATGTCTGTACATGCTAGGCTCGTCAAGTCAACCTAAGTGTATTGCGTGTGTAAATCTGGCTTACACCCGTTGTATTCGAACGTTAGAATCTATCACACCCGATCATCACGTGGTGCTTCGAAACAACAAACCTTCGCAATGGTGCACAGTTAGGGGGAACACTTTCTTGAAATTATTACGAGGGATCATCTTATTTAAGCTACCGTCGTTCTAAGCAAATAAGATGCAAAACATGATAAACATCACATGCAATCAAATAGTGACATGATATGGCCAATTTCATTTGCTCCTTTTGATCTCCATCTTCGGGGCTTCATGATCATCGTTGTCACCGGCATGACACCATGACCTCCATCATCATGATCTCCATCATCGTGTCTTCTTGAAGTTTTCTCGTCATCCATTACTTCTACTACTATGGCTAACGCTTTAGCAATAAAGTAAAGTAATTACATGACGTTTATGTTGACACGCAGGTCATAAATAAATTAAGACAACTCCTATGGCTGCTGCCGGTTGTCATACTCATCGACATGCAAGTCGTGATTCCTATTACAAGAACATGATCAATCTCATACATCACATATATCATTCATCACATCCTTTTGGTCATATCACATCACACGGCACATGCTGCAAAAACAAGTTAGACGTTCTCTAATTGTTGTTGCAAGTTTTTACGTGGCTGCTATAGGTTTCTAGCAAGAACGTTTCTTACCTACGCCAAAACCACAACGTGATATGCCAATCTATTTACCCTTCATAAGGACCCTTTTCATTGAATCCGATCCGACTAAAGTGGGAGAGACAGACACCCGCTAGCCACCTTATGCAACTAGTGCATGTCAATTGGTGGAACCAGTCTCACGTAAGCGTACGTGTAAGGTCGGTCTGGGCCGCTTCATCCCATGATGCCGCCGAATCAAGATAAGACTAGTAACGGCAAGCAAATTGACAATATCCACGCCCACAACTGCTTTGTGTTCTACTCGTGCATAGAAACTACGCATAGACCTAGCTCATGATGCCACTGTTGGGGAACGTAGCAGAATTTTTAAAATTTTCTACGCATCACCAAGATCAATCTATGGAGTCATCTAGCAATGAGGGAGAGAGGAGTGCATCTACATACCCTTGTAGATCGCGCGCGGAAGCGTTCAAGAGAACGGGGTTGATGGAGTCGTACTCGTCGTGATCCAAATCACCAATGACCTAGCGCCGAACGGACGGCACCTCCGCATTCAACACACGTACGGTTGGGAAGACGTCTCCTCCAACTTGATCCGGCAAGGGGGGAGGAGAGGTTGATGAAGATCCAGCAGCACGACGGCGTGGTGGTGGAAGCAACGGTGATCTCGGCAGGGCTTCGCCAAGCTCAAGGAGAGGGAGGAGTGTCGCGGGAGGGAGAGGGAGGCGCCAGGGGCTAGGGTGCGGCTGCCCTCCCTCCCCCACTATATATAGGACCCCTAGGGGGCGCCGGCCCTAGGAGATTGAACCCTAGGCGCAGGGGGAGGCCCATGGGGGGCGCACCAGACCACTAGGGGCTGGTTCCCCTCCCACTTTAGCCCATGGGGCCCTCCGGGATAGGTGGACCCACTCGGTGGACCCCCGGGACCCATCCGGTGGTCCCGGTACAATACCGATTACCCCCGAAACCTTCCCGATGGCCGAAATTTGACTTCCTATATATAAATCTTCACCTCCGGACCATTTCGGAAATCCTCGTTATGTCCGGGATCTCATACGGGACTCCGAACAACTTTCGGGTTACCGTATACTAATATCTCAACAACCCTAGCGTCATCGAACCTTAAGTGTGTAGACCCTACGGGTTCAGGAGACACGCAGACATGATCGAGACGACTCTCTGGTCAATAACCAACAACGGGATCTGGATACCCATGTTGGCTCCCACATGCTCCTCGATGATCTCATCGGATGAACCACGATGTCGAGGATTCAATCAATCCCGTATACAATTCCCTTTGTCAATCGGTACGTTACTTGCCCGAGACTCGATCGTCGGTATCCCAATACCTCGTTCAATCTCGTTACCGGCAAGTCACTTTCCTCGTACCGTAATGCATGATCCCATGATCAACCACTTGGTCACATTGAGCTCATTATGATGATGCATTACCGAGTGGGCCCAGAGATACCTCTCCGTCATACGGAGTGACAAATCCCAGTCTCGATTCGTACCAACCCAACAGACACTTTCGGAGATACCTGTAGTGTACCTTTATAGTCACCCAGTTATGTTGTGACTTTTGGCACACCCAAAGCACTCCTATGGTATCCGGGTGTTGCACAATCTCATGGTCTAAGGAAATGATACTTGACATTCGGAAAAGCTATAGCAAACGAACTACACGATCTTTGAGCTATGCTTAGGATTGGGTCTTGTCCATCACATCATTCTCCTAATGATGTGATCCCGTTATCAATGACATCCAATGTCCATAGTCAGGAAACCATGACTATCTTTTGATCAACGAGCTAGTCAACTAGAGGCTCACTAGGGACGTGTTGTGGTCTATGTATTCACACATGTATTACGATTTCCGGATAACATAATTATAGCATGAACAATAGACAATTATCATGAACAAAGAAATATAATAATAACCATTTTTATTATTGCCTCTAGGGCATATTTCCAACACCCCCTTCCTTCCTTCTCCTTTTCCCTTCCCTTTCCTTCCCTCGTACTCCTACTACATGGAAGGGCTCCTAATTCTACTAGGAAAAGGGGAATCCTACTCCCGGTGGGAGTAGGACTCCCCTAGGGCACGCCATAGAGAGGGCCGGCCCTCCCCCTCCTCCACTCCTTTATATACGGGGGCAGGGGGCACCCCAAACACACAACAATTGATCTCTTGATCTCTTAGCCATGTGCGGTGCCCCCCTCCACCATAATCCACCTCGATCATATCATAGCGGTGCTTAGGCGAAGCCCTGCGTCGGTAGGACATCATCATCGTCACCACGCCATCATGCTGACGAAACTCTCCCTCAACACTCGGCTGGATCAGAGTTCGAGGGACGTCATTGAGTTGAACGTGTGCAGAACTCGGAGGTGCCGTGCGTTCGGTACTTGATCGGTCGGATCGTGAAGACATACGACTACATCAACCGTGTTGTGCTAACGCTTCCGCTTTCGGTCTACGAGGGTACGTGGACAACACTCTCCCCTCTCGTTGCTATGCATCGCCATGATCTTGCGTGTGCGCAGGAAATTTTTGAAATTACTACGTTCCCCAACAATAATTTCAACTTCATGATATTTAATTCATTCAACAATTTACTCATAGGATATAAGTGAAGCACAAGAGTAAATGACAAGCTACTCCAAAAATATATAAGTGAAGATCAAGCGAGTACTTATGTAAATGGGTAGCTATTTGAGGAATCTCTCTTATTTAAAAGCTTTCAGATCTAAGTATTTTATGAAAACAACAAGAAAAAATGAAAATAAAATGACATTTCAAGGATAGCACAACTCATGTGAAGAAGCAAAAACTTAGGCTCAACCGATATTAACCGATAATTGTTGATGAAGAAAGATGGGATGCCTACCGGGGCATCCCCAAGCTTAGATGCTTGAGGCTTCTTGAAATATTATCTTGGGATGCCTAGGGCATCCCCAAGCTTGAGCTTCTGTGTCTCCTTAATTCCTTTTATATCACGGTTTCCCTAAGTCTTAAAAACTTCATCCACACAAACCTCAACAAGAACTCGTGAGAAAAGTTAGTATAAACCAATGCAAAAACCTTATCATTCTCTACTATAGCAAATAACTAAAAATTTATTCAATACTGCATACTAAATGCCTCTGCATATTTAATACTCCTATCCTCAAATAGAATCATTAAACAAGCAAACATAACAGCAATCTGCCAAAACAATACAGTCTGTAAAGAATGCAAGAGTATCAATACTTCTTTAACTCCAAATATTATAAAAATCTACCACACTGTAGAAAAATTATCAGAGATTATTTTGCAAAAAGTTTCAACATTTTAATAGATTCTGACTTTTCTAGGGATTTTTTGCAACAGCGATAAACTTTCTGTTTTGAAACAGCAACATGTATATTTGCAAAATAAGCATGGTAAAGGCTATCGTTGATAATTTTATTGAAATGAAAGATGCAAAACATTATTATAAATAACAGCAAGAAAATCCTAACAAAATAAAATGACGCTCCAAGCAAAACTCATATCATGTGACGAATAAAAATGTTGCTCCAAGTGAGGTTACCGATAATGTTGGAGACGAAAGAGCGGATGCCTTCCGGGGCATTCCCAAGCTTAGTTGCTTGGATCTTCCTTGAATATTAACTTGGGGTGCCTTGGGAATCCCCAAGATTAGGGTTTTGTCACTCCTTATTCTCCTCATATCGATGTCTCGCCCAAAACTTGAAAACTTCAATCACACAAAACTTAACGGAACTTCGTGAGATAGGTTAGTATGATAAAGAGCAAACCATTTCACTTTGGTACTGTCAAAGAGAAGATTCATAATTGTTTTCACACAATGCCTACTGTAACTTATCATTTCCACAATTTATATTGAGCAATATAAGCCATAGAAACTAGAAAACAAGCAAACTATGCATTGAAAATAGAATCTGTCAAAAACAGAACAGCCTGTAATGATCTGGAAAACTACCATACTTCTGCTACTCAAAAAATTCTGAAAAATTAGGAAAACATGGGAAATTTTTATGTCAATCATCTTTAAAAAATTAAATAATTTACCACATTCCAGCAGATTAGATCAATTCTGTTTTTGGAAGCAAAAGTTTCTGTTTTTGCACAGAATCAAGTCAACTATCATCCACACTATCCCAAAGGTTGTACTTGGCACTTTATTGAAACAAAGGCTATAAAACATGATTAATACAGTAGCTTAATCATGTTAACACATAAAAATAGTAGGGGTAAATGTTGGGTTGTCTCCCAACAGGCGCTTTTCTTTAATGCCTTTTAGCTAGGCATGGTGATTTTAATGATGCTCACATACAAGTAAAGAATTGAAACATAATGAGAGCATCATGAAACACATGTCAAGCACATTTAAGTCTAACCCACTTCCTATGAATAGGGATTTTTTGAGCTAATAATTTATGGGAGAAAGAATCAACTAGCATAGGAAGGCAAAACGAGCATAACTTCAAGATTTTCAACACATAGAGGGAAAACTTGATATTTTTGCAATATGTAAAAGCATATGTTCCTCTCTCATAATAATTTTCAGTAGCATCATGAAGAAATTCAACAATATAACCATCACATAAAGCATTCCTTTCATGACACAAAAGCATAGAAAACTTATTACTCTCCACATAAGCAAATTTCTTCTCATCAATAGTAGTGGGAGCAAACTCAACAAAATAACTATCATGAGAGTGAAAATTAAATCATGATGACAAACTTCATGCTTATCATTATTCTTTATAGAATACATGTCATCACCATAATCATCATAGATAGCAACTTTGTTATCATAGTCAATTGAAGCCTCATCCAAAATGGTCGATTCATCACTAAATAAAGTCATGACCTCTCCAAATGCACTTTCATCACTATAATCATCATAAATAGGAGGCATGCAATCATTATAAAAAAATTCACATCAAATCTTGGGGGACTAAAAATATCATCTTCATCAAATCTAGCATCCCCACGCTTATGGCTTTGCATATCATTAGCATCATGGATATTCAAAGAGTTCATACCAACAACATTGCAATCATACTCATCATTGAAAGAGTTTTTGTCAAACATTGTATATAATTCTTCTTCTATGAATTGAACACAATTTTCCTTTCCACCATTTTCATGAAATACATTATAAAGATGAATAATATGATGCGACCTCAATTCCATTTTTTTGTAGTTTTCTTTTATAAACCAAACTAGTGATAAAACAAGAAACTAAAAGATTCAATTGCAAGATCTAAGGATATACCTTCATGCACTCACCTCCCCGGCAACGGCGCCAGAAAAGAGCTTCGTTGACGGGATGTGAGTGCCGCTTACCTAGCCTCCCCGGCAACGGCACCATAAAAGAGCTTGGTGTCTACTGCACAACTTTATTCTTGTAGACACGTGTTGGGCCTTCAAGCGTAGAGTTTTGTAGGACAATAGCAATTTTCCCTCAAGTGGATGACCTTAGGTTTATCAATCTGTGGGAGGTGTAGGATGAAGATGGTCTCTCTCAAACAACCCTGCAATCAAATACAATAAATCTCTTGTGTCCCCAACACACCCAATACAATGGCAAATTGTATAGGTGCACTAGTTCGGCGAATAGATGGTGATAAAAGTGTAATATGGATGGTAGAAATATATTTTTATAATATGAATGAATAAAAACAGCAAGGTAGCAGATAGTAAACAGGCACAAAAACGGTATTGCAATGCTTGAAAATGAGGCCTAGGGTCCATACTTTTGCTAGTGCAATCTCTCAACAATGCTAATATAATTGGATCATATAACCATCCCTCAATGTGCAACGAAGAATCACTCTGAAGTTCCTATCTAGCGGAGAACATAAGAAGAAATCGTTTGTAGGGTACAAAACCACCTCGAAGCTATTCTTTCCAATCGATCTATCCAAGAGTTCGTACTAAAATGACACAAAATAATTTCAGATTCATAATACCCAATCCAACACAAAGAACCTCAAAGAGTGCCCCAAGATTTCTACCGGAGAAACAAAAGACGAGAACGTGCATCAACCCCTATGCATAGATTGCCCCTATGTCACCGCGGGAATCCACGAGTTGAATGCCAAAACACATATCAAGTGAAACGATATGATACCCCATTGTCACCACAGGTATTCATATGCAAGACATATATCAAGTGCTCTCAAATCCATAAAAGTATTCAATCCGATAACAATGAAATCTCAAAGGGAAAAACTCAATTCATCACAACAAGATAGAGAGGGGAAAACACCATATGATCCGACTATATTAACAAAGCTCGCGATACATCAAGATCGTGACATCTCAAGAACACGAGAGAGAGAGAGAGAGATTAAACACATAGCTACTGGTACAAACCCTCAGCCCTGAGGGTGGACTACTCCCTCCTCATCATGGTGGCCGCTGGGATGATGAAGATGGCCACCGATGATGATTCCCCCATCCGGTAGGGCACTGGAGTGACGTCTAGATTGGTTTCTTGTAGCTACAGAGCCTTGCGGCGGCGGAACTTCTGATCTAGGGTTACCCCGAGTTTTTTTTTGGAATATTTGGGAATTTATAGGATAAAGAGGGGGTGCGGGAGGCCACCGAGGTGGGCACAACGCACCTGGGCCCCCAGGCGCATCCTGGTGGGTTGTGCCCCCCTCAGGGCACCCCCCAGGTGCTGCTCTGGCCCATTGGAAGTGTTCTGGTCCATAAAAATTCCTCAAAAAGTTTTGCGGTGTTTGGACTCCGTTTGATATTGATTTCCTGCGATGTAAAAAACAAGCAAAAAACAGCAACTGGCACTGGGCACTGGGTCAATAGGTTAGTCCCAAAAAATGATATAAAGTTGCTATAAAATGATTGTAAAACATTCAATAATGATAATATAACAACATGAATACTTCATAAATTATAGATACTTTGGAGACGTATCAGTCACCCACAAGTACCAATCTATAGTTCCGGTACAAATATTGGACACACGAGATGAACTAGGGTTTGAGAGGAGATGGTGTTGTTGAAGATGTTGATGGAGATTGCCCTCCCCAAGATGGGAGAGTTCTTGGTGATGATGATGACGATGATTTCCCCCTCCAGGAGGGAAGTTCCCACAGCGGAATCGCTGCGCCGGAGGGCAATAGTGCTCCTTCCCAAGTTCCGCCTCAAGACGGCGGCACTTCATCCCGAAAGTCCTCTCCTTATTTTTTTTTCTATGTCAAAATGACTTATATGCCAGAAGAGGGGCACTGGAGGTGGGCCGAGGAGGGCACAACCCACCAGGGCGCGCCTGGGCTTCCCGGCGCGCCTAGGTGGGTTGTGCCCACCTGGTGGGCCCCCTATGGTACTTATTTGCTCCATTATTTCTTATATATTCCATAAAAAATCTCTATAAAGTTTCAGCTCATTTGGAGTTGTGCAGAATAGGTAGCCTGACGTAGCCTTTTCAGGTCCAAATTTCCAGCTGCCGATATTCTCCCTCCTTGTGTGAACCTTGCATATTATGATAGAAAAGGCATTAGAATTACTCCAAAAAGCATTATTATAAATAAAAACATTATAAATAATAGTAGGTAAACATGATGCAAAATGGACGTATCACCGACAAGCAAGCAACCACCCACCGTGGAGAGAATAGTGAGAGAGTGAGCCACCAAAAAGGGAGTGAGAGCCACAAGCCCCAAATGAGTGCCACCACGATGAGAGACAAGAAAAAAGTTAGTGCTATTTGCTACCAAAAGTGAGATGAGAGAAGTGTGTGAGAACCCATCAGGTGTTGTGCACTATGTCCTATTGTGCAAAGATGAAGTGGCAAGGACTAACACCTCTCACAATCTACCTTTAGTGTTGTCTTCTCTATTGCAGGAATTCAAGGAAATTTTTCCCGATGAGCTACCTCCGGGACTACCTCCTCTTCGCGGCATCGAACACCAAATCGACCTCATCCTTGGTGTACCTTTACCGAACAAGGCACCCTACCGCATCAACCCCAAAGAAACCAAGGAAATACAACGATAAGTGCAACAACTCATTGACAATGGGCATGTACGTGAAAGCTTAAGTCCTTGTGCCATTTCGGTTATTCTTGTGCCTAAGAAAGATGGTAGTTTTTGCATGTGTTCCGATTGCCATCCCATTAATGCTATCACCGTTCGTTATCGCTATCCCATTCCACGCCTTGATGATATGCTAGATGATCTTAGCGGAGCCACCATTTTCTCTAAGATTGATCTTAAGAGTGGCTATTACCAAATTCGCATCCAAGAGGTGATGAATGTAAGACCGCTTTCAAAACCAAATTTGGCTTGTATGAATGGTTGGTCATGCCTATGGGTTTATCCGAAGCACCCGGCACTTTTATGCGTGTGATGCATTATGTCCTTCACCCTTACATTGGCGTATTTGTTGTGGTCTACTTTGACGACATCCTCGTGTTTAGCATGTCTCTAGAAGTTCATGTCACCCATCTTAGAACCATTTTGCACACTCTAAGAAAAGAGCGCCTTTATGCTAATATGGACAAATGCCTTTTTGGTGTTGATAAGCTTATTTTCTTGGGTTTCGTTGTGTCTTCTAAGGGTGTTCATGTAGATGAAGCTAAAATTGGTGCTATTAAACCTTGTCCACAACCAACCAACTTGCAACAAGTGTGTAGTTTCCTTGGCTTAGCCGGTTTCTATCGTAGATTCGTTAAGGACTTTAGCACTATTGCATCTCCTTTGCATGCCTTGAGTAAAAAGAACGCACCATTTGTTTGGGGACCATCCGAAGATACCGCATTTCATGAGCTTAAGAATTTGCTTACACATGCTCCTTTGCTTGCCTTGCCCAATTTTAGCAAAACCTTTGAAGTTCATTGCGATGCTAGTGGCAACGATATAGGAGGTGTGTTAATGCAAGAGAAGTTCCCCATAGCTTACTTTAGTGAGAAACCTTCATGAGCGACTTAACTGCCCCATAACTTATCTACCCCATTTACGACAAAGAGCTATATGCTTTAGTGAGAGTCTTGCATGTGTGGGAACATTATCTTCGCCCTCATGAATTTGTCATCCATATGGACCATGAAATGCTTAAATACCTCAAGGGTCAAACTAAACTGAATAAGCGACATGCCAAATGGAGTGAGTTTATTGAATCCTATCCTTATGTTATCAAGTACATCAAAGGTATGGAAAATGTTGTGGCGGATGCTTTATCCTGCAAATGCATGCTTGTAACTAAACTTGAATTGCATGTCATTGGCTTTGAGCACATAAAAGGCTTGTATGTGCATGATCCTACTTTTGCTTTTCCATATGCCAAATGTTTGACGCATACATCTTGGGAACGCTTTTACATCAAGGATGATTATCTTATGAGAGTTAACAAACTATGCATCCCCGAGTCTTCTCTTCGTTTGTTACTTTTGCAAGAGGCTGATGGAGGACTTATGGGTCATTTTGGACGCGACAAGACATTTGCCACGCTCTCTAAGAACTACTTTTGGCCCAAGATGTTCCGTGACGTCTCACGCTTCACAAACCGATGCTCTACATGTCGCAAAGCTAAGTCTAAAGCTCAATCCCATGCTCTTTATATGCCACTTCCTATTCTGTATCACCCATGGGAAGATATTAGTATGGACTATGTGCCTGGTTTACCTAGAACTCGAAATGGCAAAGATTCATTGTTTGTTGTCGTGGACCGTTTCTCTAAGATGGCACATTTTATTCCATGCAATAAGATAGACGATGCTTCACATGTTGCCAATCTCTTTTGTAGAGAAATCTTGCGTCTACATGGAGTGCCAAAGTCGATTGTCTCGGACCGCGACATCAAGTTCCTAAGTTACTTTTGGAAGACCCTATGTGCCAAGCTCGAAATTAAGCTCTTGTTCTCTTCGGCATACCATCCACAAACTGACGGCAAACGGAGGTCACGAACCGGACGATATCTACTCTCCTCCACGTGTTGATCAATAAGAACATCAAGGAGTGGGAGGAGTGCTTACTCATCGCCGAGTACGCCTAAAGTCGCGCAAGACATTCGACTACCGGCAAGTCACCCTTCGAGGTCGTCTACGGATTCAACCCGTTGTCCCCATTGGACATCCTACCTCTACCACCACAAGAGCGCATCAACATGGACGCGGGCGCATGAGGGAGATATCTCAAGAAGGTGCATGAAGATAAAAGGCACACCATCGAGCGCCATGTACAACGCCTCGCGACCAAGCTCAACATCAACAAGCAACCCATGATATTCAACATTGGAGATCTTGTGTGGATACACCGTTGCAAGTCCCGCTTCCCCAACAAACGCAAGTACAAACTTCTACCTCGAGCCGACGGACCCTTCAAGGTGCTAGCATGCTACAACAACAATGCATACAAGATCGACCTACCGTGCGACAAGTACAATATGAGCGATGTCTTCAATGTCAAGGATCTCTCTCCCTACCATGGCGATGAGGCTTTCGACCCAAGGTCAGACCTTTCCCCGGGGGGGGGGAGGGGGATGATGCGGAGCATCCTACGGTCATCCCCATGGATCTACCTACATCTCCTACAACACCATGTGAACCAATGACTAGAAATCGAGCGAGGGCTATTGAAACTAAGGTGTACTCGTTCCTCTCCGAACTTACCCTTTCTTCATATGAAGCATGGCTACTACCTCAAGCGGAAACCCTATGTGTGATCAGGTACCTAGAGGATAGCCACGGAGCAACTACACCCAATGACCAAGATGGCGAGGACACCAAGTACGAGGACCAAGAGAAGAAGCTGCCAGACGTCTACAGCCTCCGGACAACCGAACCACATCGGACGTCCGACGACTGGAGCACCAACCAACCAGCCCAAGCCCTAGCCAGCGAGTCCTACAACAGCCAGACGTCCGACAACCCCCAGCGCCCAGACGATCGAGCCCCTCCGGACATCCGGTGCCACCCAACAGAACGAAAATTAACAGAAGTGCGAGCCCTCTGGACGACCGAGCCCCGGACGACCGAGCCCTTCGAACATCTGATGGTGCCTGACCAGCGCAGAATCACCGGACGACCGGTGCCCTCCATACGACCGGACCCTTGCGAGCCTCCGGACGTCTGGAACCCGTCGGACGTCCGACACCTGTGTGCACACAATGACTAGGGCCGAGGCCCATGTACCCCATTCGTCCCTCTAGACTATATATACTCCTCATCCTCCCTCTTTCTAGGGTTAGCATTGGTTTAGCTCATACTACAGATAGAGCATTGCTCATCCACTTGATACTACTCCGTTTGGAGACTGAGGCCTCCTAGGAGAAGATCCCCCAAGTGGATTCAAGACCCTCTTGTGGGAAGATCCCCTAGTGGATTCAAGACCTCCTTCTAGGAGAAGAGTTTGCTACCATTTGTATCCCTCTTTGTTGGATTTGAATCATGTATCCCTCTTTGTGTTCATGGATCTAGCACATCTCGTTGATTTGAGTGATTCCTTTTGTTTCCCTTCGTGATTTCCCTCGTGTGTTCGTCGTGTTCTTCGGGATTCCCCCTCCAAATCGTAAAAGATTGGCCCCTAGGGTTCCACCCTACATCACGTGGTATGTGGCAGGAGGGAGCACCAAAAGCAGTTATGCGTTAGAATATTAAGTTTCAGCCTTGTAACTTAACACAACACTTTTAGCTGCTGCCATCTTTTTTTTCCATTGTAAGATACTATATGCCAATATTAAGTTTTAGTGTGTCAGTGACTTAACATAAAAAAATTACATACACGAAAATATTGAAATAAATTTTCATTTAAATTGGAAGAATTCTACATCACAATTGTTGTAACATTTCTAATTGTGAAGTTGACCCATAAATAAATCAAAATGATTAATTAATTAAATTTTCATTAATTGTAACTAACAAGTTTAGCATCATAATGTTAACTTTGAGCATTTGTAACTTAATGCAACAATTTTTACACACATAAAGTAACTGTGATGATTTTTATTTGTATCTTAAGATTCTAGATCATAATATCTCATACTAAACAGACTTAATATGTGCGACAACAGAGATATTCGTAGGAAACAAACAAGTACAAAAACACATACTCCCTCCGTCTGGTGAAGAGTGTATGTTTGGCTTTAAAATTTGTCCACAAAAGAGTGTATTTTTATCTTTCCAATGTATTTTAAAATAAAAAATACGCCTCTCTCATCACACGGTAATCAAGACCAATAACATTCTACACTTGGCCTTCTTAATTTTTACATGCACTTAGCTCATTGGAGGTTGGGTAATTAAAGAGTAGAGAGATAGTGACTTGCACCTTTCCAATGCATTATTTACTTCACTTCATAATCTGTCTTGAAATTTCTATATATACACTTTTCATCGGACGGAGGGAGTAGCTAGCACATAAACATGAGTGCTAAATTCAAAAAGTGTTAGAGAGATTAACGGGTCTAGAACAGGAAACATGTATCAAGACCAAATATACAAGAAGAACTAACCTTTCTAGTAAACTCCTTGGATGTAACTCTGCTCCTCTTTGTTGATATTGTTGATATGCTCCAATCGCTTGGAAAAAACCGTTGTCTTCCATTTCTTCTATAGAAATGTTGGTCGAAGATGATAGTTCTTGCATGAGAACAATGGTATCTTTTGTCGTGAGAAACCACACATTAGAAGGGACCTTCCGTCCCCCACCTCTCGCCCCCGTGTCGCCCCCCAGGGGAGGCTCGGGTGGAAACCCTAGACATCGCCGCCGCCGCCCCCTCTCCCTCACCCCCTCGCCGCCGTCGGCGCATGTCGGCGGGCAAAGCCCGTGGGCGGCTGGCGGTGGCAGGATCTGGCGCTCGTGCTGGTCGGGCATGCCCCTCGCGCTGGTTGGGCTGCGAGATCTAGAGCTGGAGTAACGGCGCACGTCGGAGCCTCGCAGTGGGGTGGAGGAGCGCGGCTGGGGCTCGCGGGAGTAGCTGGTTGCGGCGCGGTGGCCCCTCCTGGAGGCGACAACACATGACTAGGCGGGTCAAGGCGGCTGCGGCGCGGTTAGGGCATGGTGGCGTGGTGGTGCTCGGCCAAGAGCGGCTGCGCTTGTGGCGGCCGAGCACGCGCAGTCTTTATGCCTCCGTCATGGTGCCCTCGTGGTCGTGGGCGTTGGAGGCGGTGGAGTGGGCCGGATGGGTCCAATCTGGGTTGTAGGGACGTGACATAGCCGTCTGCCGAGAGTTGGCCTGACGGTTTGGTGTGCGGTCCGGGGACCCTTGGTCGGGCATGAAGAGAGCTCGGCGAGTTCTCTGCCGTGGAGGTGTTGGTGGTATGGCTGTGTGCTCCTGGCTGTGTGGGTCTTGGAGGGACCACGACTTCTCGGCTATGATGGTGAGGTGGTGCGGCGGCGGTGGACTGGCCAACTTGGATGTTGTGGCCCCAATTTGGAGGGCAGGGATGGAGGTGCAGGGCGATCCGGAAGAAATTCCTGCCCGTGAGGCGGCGACGGCGTCCGTGGGCGTCGTTCCCCTCCTTGGAGGCTCCGCCAAGGTGTGTCGGCATCTCCATCTCTCGCGCTTGTGATTGGTAGCGGTCTCCGGGCGAAAGCCTAGGTTCGGGTTGAATCGGCGTGATGGCGGCGTCCTCTACGTCGTTACTCTGTTGGGAGCATCGCGTTTGAAGACACAGTCTCGAGGTTCCATGTTGAGCTATTTCGGTGCTCGTCGTTGTCTAAGACGATCTTCAGTGGCGCAATGTACGTCATCGCCGGTGAATCCAAGACGGTGTCTTTTGTGAACTGATCAAGTTCTGCCATCTACTTGCCACTTTCTTTTAGGCATTGAAGGGTGGATGGTGCGTCGACGAGGGAAGTTCACCGGGAGTTGGTGTTGTCTTCGGAGGTGTCGGGCGATGGTCGAGACGCGGCGATGTTGCTCTGTTTTGGACAAGCACCTTTTGCTTTGTAGTTTGTGTTGTCGATGGTCGCTATCTTCGGACTAGCCTGGTGTGGTGTCTAAACTACGCTTGTTGCTCGCAACAAGTTATATTCTTTTTGTATTTTAAATTTTGCCTTCTATAAAAATATGATACGCATTCGCGTACTCTCGAAAATAATAATAATATACAACAAGTAACAAGAACAACACAAACAATCGGCAGAATGAATCGTTTTTGCTCATCCTTACTATTTGTATAGGTTAGATTCTGTAATCTAGTCCCCTCAAAAAAAATCTGTAATCCACTATTTAGACGGCACACCGCACACGAAGAGGTACCCGACCTTACTCCTACAAGTATACCATCTCGATCTACAAGTGCACTACGCACATTAACAACACAACATTATATTCACAAATCAATTTGCGAATATTGAAACCCTAATTTTTTTTAGGAATATTGACGCAGATGGACGACTCGCGACACACGAACTTCACCCCTCCTGCTTGCCAGAAATCGTCTTCCAGACCCTGTTCAAGAATTCATCCGATTAACCAGTTAACTTGCCGATTAATCCCTACTCATAGGGTCCCCGAGTAGCCGATTACCCGATAAATCGTCCGATTAATTGATTAAATGGTCGATTAACTTGCCGATTAGCCTATTAATCTCCTACTCACCAGCCCACCAAGCAACTACCAGTTAACGATTTTCTTAACAATGCTTCCAGAGCACGACCCATGGGCACGCGAAAGGCTGGAACAACATGAATGCAAAAAAAAGAGAGAGAGGCTGGAACAACATCAACCACGCAACGCTCCTTCCACGTGGCCCACGAGCAGCGAGACACCAATTCTACAATCTACACCCAGGCAAGGGCACCGGTGCCCCTCCTGACCGGGCAACCACGGGGTACACGGCTCCTACATCCAGAGGGGCAAAACCGTCCAGTAAAAAACATTCCGCCCCACCCCGTACGTCTTCTTCTTCCCCAATCTCCAACGCCCTCCTCCTCAGATCAGATCGTGGAAGCCCAGGCCAAATCCCAAAGCGACAACAGAAAAGCTCGAGCTCTTGCTTGGGTGGTCGAGCGAGCAGACCCCGATCCCAGCAGTAGCACCAGGAGGAGGAAGATGTCGTCGGTGTTCAGCGGCGATGAGACCGCCCCCTTCTTCGGCTTTCTCGGCGCCGCCGCGGCTCTCGTCTTCTCATGTACGCCCTCTCCCATCTCTCTCAAACTTGCCAGCCTCTTGTGTAGCTTACATATGTTTGGGGGAATATGGTTGGAGCTCTGATCCGCCCGGATCGGCGGAGCGTTGTCCCTTCTAGCGCGCTGGTCCTTCGATTCCGTAGATTCGATTCGTTTAGCAGCCGAGACGAAGCGCGCGCTTTGGTCTGGGTTTGTCCCTGCGATCGTTGACGAGATCTTTCCGTGTCCCATGCTTGCAGGTATGGGGGCGGCCTACGGGACGGCCAAGAGCGGCGTCGGCGTGGCGTCCATGGGAGTCATGCGCCCGGAGCTCGTCATGAAGTCCATCGTGCCCGTTGTCATGGCTGGAGTGCTCGGTATCTACGGGCTTATTATCGCTGTCATCATCAGTACCGGGATCAACCCCAAGGCCAAGCCCTACTACCTCTTCGACGGCTACGCCCACCTCTCCTCCGGGCTCGCCTGTGGCCTTGCCGGACTTGCTGCTGGCATGGCCATCGGCATTGTTGGTGATGCTGGAGTCAGGTAAGCTCAATTTATCATCTCTTACTGTGTTATGCGCACTGATTTTGCTGGTATGTTGGTTTGTTTATGACTAATTTGCATTGTTAATGCACATGCCTCACGCCTGTGCCTACATAGTACTCCCTCCGTTCCTAAATACAAGTCTTTGTTGTAGACCACATACGTATGTATATAGATGCATTTTAGAGTATGATTCACTCATTTTGCTCCGTATGTAGTCCATAGTGAAATCTCTCCAAAGACTTATATTTAGGAACGGAGGGAGTAGTAGGGCGCACGTGTTGCCTTTGAAGGGATGCATTTAGGTGGATGGTTCTGACCCAATATGTCATAGGCCGGATTCTGTTTGAGATTCGAATCTCTGTAGGCTCGCTGTTCAAGTTTCATTTATTTAGTTGTCTCGTATACTCCAATATATAGCCTTAACAGAAGTAAATTTCAGTTACAGCATGGATCATTCTCTACACAAATCCACTTAGGTTGTTTATGACTAGACTAACAATTCATCAATAAGCTGAAATCTGAGGATGAACATATACGAGCTCTTATTAGTACTACACTCTAGGCATGATATGCTTGTTGTACCAATTATCTTAGGAAACAATCTTGAGTTTTAGAAAAATGACGCTGGCTATTTCTTCCCTCACCTACGTACTATAGATGATGAGCCTTTGTTATGTCAATTACTTCTTTCACCATGAATTTTGTGTAGGTCGGTCTATTATTGGTGGATTTACTTTATATATGCTGCTCACCAGGCAAAAACATTTTTCAGTGGAACCGCCTTTGTGGATTTATGATACTCTCTGAACTGTATACTTTGTATTTGTTCTGGTCTTTGTAGTTTATTAGTGTGATGTCCTATATGTTTAGTTACTAGTATGATTCTCTCTGCTTGTTAAGTTTTGGCAATATGTATGCGTACTGCTATCTGTAAATGAAACTCCCAAACTTGGAACTAAGCTACGCTGATTCTAATTCCTTGTTAAGGGTTTAGTATTTGTCAATGTTATTAGTTAGCTCTTCCCTTTCTACAGGTTTGTTGCTCCCTGGGTAAGACCTGATAATTGCTAAGTACAAAGATTATGTAATTTAATTCTTTTTCCTTGTATATACTGTTGATTTGACATGCGTGCCTTACCATCGGAGGGTCAATTGGAACTTGCCTAAATTGTACCCCGTTCTGATCAAACGTCATTGTCTGCAGGGCAAATGCTCAGCAGCCCAAGCTGTTTGTCGGCATGATCCTCATCCTCATCTTCGCAGAGGCGCTCGCTCTCTACGGTCTCATTGTCGGCATCATCCTGTCATCCCGAGCTGGCCAGTCTCGTGCCGATTAGCCAATTAGGCATGTTCCACACACGCGGCCCTGTGTGCCCTCTTGTTTTATATTATTCAGACAGCAAACTGAGCTCTAGAGGTTATCATGTCTAGTTTTCATTCTTCTGTTTGGTGGAGAAAAAAACATCTGTAGCCAAGGGAGTTTTGCCCTTGATGTACCATTCTTTTCCCGTCAAGATGCTGGGAGGGGGTTGATGCTTATGTATGCACAGTTATTTACCTTTTGGGTCTGGCTGGACGGTGTAATCTGGTGAATAAGCGAGAACTTGCAATGCAATTGAGTTTTGTCCATTCATCCCCCAATATCCTTTCTTGTGTCGCAAAGGAGAAGTACACATGGTTTGAAACTACTCCCTCCGTTCCTAAATACTAAATACTTGTCTTTCTAGGCATTTCAACAAGTGACTACATACGGAGCAAAATGAGTGAATTTATACTCTAAAATATATTTACATACATCCGTATGTAGTAGTTATTTGAAATGCCTAGAAAAACAAATATTTAGGAACGGAGGGAGTAGAATGGGACCCTTTGGTTTAAAAGGGTCATTAAAAATAGTTTGATTTGTAGGATTAAATTCCTTTGTTTTTCTATTGATGCCACCAAAGTACTGCAGGATTCTATTGGGAATTGCATTGCAGTACTATGTCTTGCTATCCCTACGAATTTAAAATCCTCTGAATCACAGTTGTCGCTTAATACTTATATTGAGGCCTCATTTGATTAATAGGGCAGTAATATCATAGAAATAGGAAACTTGTAAAAATAAGATGCCATGCATCTCAAATCCAAAGAATAGAAAATGATATGTCCTTGCTAATGTTTATTTTTCTATGAAATGTGGAGATACAGAATTCCTTCATAAGAATAGGATTTGTATTCCTACAAACTAGAGAACAGTAAATGCGGAAATTCGCAGGCGTGGACGAGCTCGTGTGCTCACTGTATAGTTGGGCGTCGACTCGCGTCGGGATACGGAATGGACGTGGTATTTCAGCGACTTATTTAATGTGAGATGAGGATGGGAAGTGCCGACGTTTGTAGCGGAGGTGTAGACGGGGCGTAACGCCGGCTGGTGGATGAAAACGGCTCAGGTCGGCCCACCACGGCGGCTCTGTCTAGCCCACTTGATCCCCAAATCGAAGGAAGAAACCCTAGCCGCACAATTGCTCAATCGATCCCCAAATCGGAGTAAGGAATATCAGCTGCAGAACATGACAAACACGAATGAAGGTGCTGATCCGGCGGCCCTGCCAATCGTGCCTTGCCTGGACTGCGGACCTACCTAGCCCGTCGCGGGCAGAACGCCGGCGAGCGATTCTACAAGTGCCAAAATCACAATGTAAGTGTCCAGTTTTTGCAGCGTTTTCTTCCGATCTGTTTAATGTTGGGGATCGTAGCAGAAATTCAAATTTTTGTACGCATCACCAAGATCAATCTATGTAGTAATCTAGCAACGAGGGAAAAGAGAGTGCATCTACATACCCTTGTAGATCGCTAAGCGGAAGCGTTCAAGTGAACGGGGTTGATGGAGTCGTACTCGTCGTGATCCAAATCATCGATGATCCTAGTGCCGAACGGACGGCACCTCCGCGTTCAACACACATGCAGCCCGGTGACGTCTCCCACGCCTTGATCCAGCAAGGGGAGAAGGAGAGGTTGGGGAAGACTCCGTCCAGCAGCAGCACGACAGCGTGGTGGTGAAGGAGGAGCGTGGCAATCCTGCAGGGCTTCGCCAAGCACCGCGGGAGAGGAGGAGGACTTGGGAGAGGGGGAGGGCTGCGCCAGAACTTCGGTGTTGGGCTGCCCCTTTACCTCCACTATATATAGGGGGAGAGGGAGGGCTGCGCCCCCACCTAGGGTTTCCACCCTAGGGGTGGCGGCAGCCCCAATCCCCATCTGGGGTGGCGGCCAAGTGGGGGGAAGAGGGAGGCGCACCAGGCATGGGCCTTAGGGCCCATCTGTCCTTAGGGTTTGCCCCCTCTTCTCCCTAGGCGCATGGGCCTTGGTGGGGAGGCGCCCCAGCCCACCTAGGGGCTGGTCCCTTCTCACACTTGGCCCATGTATGCCTCCGGGGCCCGTGGCCCCTCCCGGTGGACCCCTGGACCCCTCCGGTGGTCCCGGTACACTACCGGTGATGCCCGGAACACTTCCGGTGGCCAAAACCATAATTCCTATATATAAATCTTTACCTCCGGACCATTCCGGAACTCCTCGTGACGTCCGGGATCTCATCCGGGACTCCGAACAACATTCGGTAATCACGTACATCTATTCCCTATAACCCTAGCGTCACCGAACCTTAAGTGTAGACCCTACGGGTTCGGGAACCATGTAGACATGACCGAGACAACTCTCCGGCCAATAACCAACAGCGGGATCTGGATACCCATGTTAGCTCCCACATGTTCCACGATGATCTCATCGGATGAACCACGATGTTGAGGATTCAATCAATCCCGTATTCAATTCCCTGTGTCTAGCGGTATTGCACTTGCCCGAGATTCGATCGTCGGTATCTCGATACCTTGTTCAATCTCGTTACCGGCAAATCTCTTTACTCATTCCGTAACACATCATCCCGTGATCAACTCCTTGGTCACATTGCGCATATGATGATGTCCTACCGAGTGGGCCTAGAGATACCTCTCCGTCACACGGAGTGACAAATCCCAGTCTCGATTCGTGCCAACCCAACAGACACTTTCGGAGATACCCGTAGTGTACCTTTATAGCCACCCAGTTATGTTGTGACGTTTGGTACACCCAAAGCATTCCTACGGTATCCGGGAGTTGCACAATCTCATGGTCTAAGGAAATGATACTTGACATTAGAAAAGCTTTAGCATACGAACTACACGATCTTTGTGCTAGGCTTAGGATTGGGTCTGATTGGGTCTTGTCCATCACATGATTCTCCTAATGATGTGATTCCATTATCAACGACATCCAATGTCCATGGTCAGGAAACCGTAACCATCAATTGATCAACGAGCTAGTCAACTAGAGGCTTACTAGGGACATGGTGTTGCCTATGTATCCACACATGTATTTGAGTTTCCTATCAATACAATTATAGCATGGATAATAAACGATTATCATGAACAAGGAAATAACCAATTTATTATTGCCTCTAGGGCATATTTCCAACAGTCTCCCACTTGCACTAGAGTCAATAATCTAGTTCACATCGCCATGTGATTAACATTCACAGGTCACATCGCCATGTGACCGACATCCAAAGAGTTTACTAGAGTTCAATAATCTAGTTCACATCACTATGTGATTAACACTCAATGAGTTCTGGGTTTGATCATGTTATTTGTGAGAGAGGTTGTAGTCTACGGGTTCTACGGGTCTGCAACATTCAGATCCGTATGTGTGTCATCTTGTGGATGCAGCTACTACGCTATATTTGGAGCCATTTCAAATAACTGTTCTACTATACGAATCCGGTATCTCTACTCAGAGCTATCCAGATAGGTGTTAAGCTTGCATCGATGTAACTCTTTACGTCGAACTCTTTATCACCTCCATAACCGAGAAACATATCCTTATTCCTCTAAGGATAATTTTGACCGCTATCTGGTGATCTACTCCTAGATCACCTTTGTACCCTCTTGCCAGACATGTGGCAAGGCACACATCAGGTGCGGTACTCAGCATGGCATACCGTATAGAGCCTATGACAAAAGCATAGGGGACGACCTTCGTCCTTCCTCTTTCTTCTGCCGTGGTTGAGCTTTAAGTCTTAACTTCATACCTTACAACTCAGGAAAGAACTCCTCCTTTGGCTGATCCATCTTGAACACCTTCAAAATCATGTCAAGGTATGTGCTCATTTGAAAATACCATTAAGCGTTTTTGATCTATCCTTATAGATCTTGATGCTCAATGTTCAAGTAGCTTAATCCAGGTTTTCCATTGAAAAACACCTTTCAAATGACCCTATATGCTTTCCAGAAATTCTACATCATTTCTGATCAACAATATGTTCACAACATATACTCATCAAAAATTATATAGTGCTCCCACTCACTTCTTTGGAAATACAAATTTCTCATAAACTTTGTATAAACCCAAATCTTTGATCATCTCATCAAAGCGTACATTCCAACTCCGAGATGCTTACTCCAGTCCTTAGAAGGGTTGCTGGTGCTTTGCATACTTTTTAGCATCTTTCAGGATTGACAAAACCTTCTGGTTGTATCACATACAACCTTTCCTCAAGAAAATCGTCGAGGAAACAATGTTTTGACATCGTATCTGTAAGATTTCATAAATAATGCAGTAACTGCTAACATAATTCCAACAGACTCTTGGCATCGCTACGAGTGAGAAAGTCTCATCGTAGTCAACTCCTTGAACTTGTCGGAAAACATCTTAACGACAAGTCGAGCTTTCTTAATGGTGATACATACCATCATTGTCCGTCTTTCTTTTAAAATCCACATGTACCTAACAGCCTTACGACCATCAAGTAGTTCTTCCAAAGTCTACACTTTGTTTTCATACATGGATCCTCTCTCGGATTTTATGGCCTCGAGCCATTTTTCGGAATCCGGGCCCACCATCGCTTCTCCATAGCTCGTAGGTTCATTGTTGTCTAGCAACATGACTTCCAAGACAGGATTACATACCACTCTGAAGTAGTATGCATCCTTGTCGTCCTACGAGGTTTGGTAGTGATTTGATCCGAAGTTTCATGATCACTATCATAAGCTTCCACTTCAATTGGTGTAAGTGCCATAGGAACAACTCCTTGTGCCCCGCTATACATTAGTTGAAGTGACGGTTCAATAACCTCATCAAGTCTCCACCATCCTCCCACTCAATTCTTTTGAGAGAAACTTTTCCTCGAGAAAGGACCCGATTCGAGAAACAATCCCTATTGCTTTCGGATCTGAGACAGGAGGTATACCCAACTGTTTTGGGTGTCCTATGAAGATGCATTTATCCGCTTTGGGTTCGAGCTTATCAGCCTGAAACTTTTTCACATAAGCGTCGCAGCCCCAAACTTTTAAGAAACGACAGCTTAGGTTTCTCTAAACCATAGTTCATACGGTGTTGACTCAAACGGAATTGCGTGGTGCCCTATTTAAAGTGAATGTGGTTGTCTCTAATGCCTAACCCATAAACTATAGTGGTAATTCGATAAAAGACATCATGGTATGCACCACATCCAATAGGGCGCAGCTATGATGTTCGGACACACCATCACACTATGGTGTTCCAGGCGGCATTAGTCGTGAAACAATTTCCACAATGTCTTAATTGTGTGCCAAACTCGTAACTCGGATATTCATCTCTATGATCATATCATAGACATTTTATCCTCTTGTCACGATGATCTTCAACTTCACTCTGAAATTACTTGAACCTTTCAATAATTCAGACTTTTGTTTCATCAAGTAAATATACTCAGCATCTACTCAAATCTTCTGTGAAGTAAGAACATAACGATATCCATTACATGCCTCAACACTCATTGGACTGCACACATCAAAATGTATTACTTCCAACAAGTTGCTTTCTTGTTCCATCTTACTGAAACGAGGCCTTTCAGTCATCTTGCCCATGTGGTATGATTTGCATGTCTCAAGTGATTCAAAATCAAGTGAGCCCAAACGATCCATCTGTATGGAGTTTCTTCATGCATTTTATACCAATATGACTCAAATTGCAGTGCCACAAGTATGTGGTACTATCATTACTATCTTATATCTTTTGGCATGAACATGTGTATCACTACGATCGGGATTCAATAAACCATTCATTTTAGGTGCAAGACCATTGAAAGTATTATTCAAATAAACGGAGTAACCATTATTCTCCGTAAATGAATAACCGTATTGCGATAAACATAATCAAATCATGTCTACGCTCAACGCAAACACCAAACAACAATTATTTAGGTTTAACACCAATCCCGATGGTAGACGGAGCGTGCGATGTTTGATCACATCAACCTTGGAAACTCTTCCAACACATATCGTCGTCTCACCTTTGGCTAGTCTCCGTTTATACTGTAGCCTTTTATTTCGAGTTACTAACACTTAGCAACCGAACCGGTATCTAATACCCTACTGCTACTAGGAGTACTAGTAAAGTACACATTTAATATAATGTATGTCCAATACATACTTCTGTCAACCTTGCCAGCCTTCTCATCTGCCAAGTATCTAGGGTGGTTCTGCTTCAGTGACCGTTCCCCTTATTACCGAAGCACTTAGTCTCGGGCTTGGGTTCAACTTTGGGTTTCTTCACTAGAGCAGCAACTGATTTGCCGTTTCATAAAGTATCCCTTCTTTCCCTTGCCCTTCTTGAAACTAGTGGTTTTACTAACCATCAAAAATTGATGCTCCTACTTGATTTCTACTTTCGCGGTGTCAAACATCGCGAATTGCTCAAGGATCATCATGTCTATCCCTGATATGTTATAGTTCATCACGAAGCTCTAGTAGCTTGGTGGCAGTGACTTTGGAGAAACATCACTATCTCATCTGGAAGATTAACTCCCACTCGATTCAAGTGATTGTTGTACTCATACAATCTGAGCACATGCTCAACGATTGAGCTTTTCTCCTTAGTTTACAGGCTTAGGAAACTTGTCAGAGGTCTCATACCTCTTGACGTGGGCACTAGCCTGAAATCCCAATTTCAGTCCTTGGAACATCTCATATGTTCTATGATGTTTCAAAAATGTCTTTAGTGCCTCAATTCTAAACCATTTAGCATTATGGACTGAACTATCATGTAGTCATCAAAACGCGTATGTCAGATGTTCGCAACATCCACAACCGACGCTCGAGGTTCAGCTCACTGAGCGGTGCATTAAGGACATAATCCTTCTGCGCAGCAATGAGGACAATCCTCAGTTTACGGACCCAGTCCGCATAATTGCTACTATCAACTTTCAACTAAATTTTCTCTAGGAACGTATCTAAAACAGTAGAACTAAAGCATAAGCTACGACATAATTTGCAAAGTCCTTTTGACTATGTTCATGATAATTGAGTTCATCTGATTATTTAATGAACTCCCACTCAGATAGACATCCCTCTAGTCATCTAAGTGATACATGATCCGAATCAACTAAGCCGTGTCCGATCATCACGTGAGACGGACTAGTCATTATCGGTGAACATCTTCATGTTGATCGTATTTTCTATACGACTCATGTTCGACCTTTCGGTCTTCCGTGTTCCGAGGCCATGTCTGTACATGCTAGGCTTGTCAAGTCAATCTAAGTATATTGCGTGTGTAAATCTGGCTTACACCCATTGTATTCGAACGTTAGAATCTATCACACCCGATCGTCACGTGGTGCTTCGAAACAACGAACCTTCGCAACGGTGCACAGTTAGGGAAAACACTTTCTTGAAATTTTAGGGAGGGATCATCTTATTTAAGCTACCGTCGTTCTAAACAAATAAGATGTAAAAACATGATAAACATCACATGCAATCAAATAGTGACATGATATGGCCATCATCACTTCGCTCCTTTTGATCTCCATCTTCGGGGCTCCATGATCATCATCGTCACCGGCATGACACCATGATCTCCATCATCGTGTCTTCATGAAGTTGTCTCGTCATCTATTATTTCTACTATTATGGCTAACGGTTTAGCAATAAAGTAAAGTAATTACATGACGTTTATGTTGACACGCATGTCATAAATAAATTAAGACAACTCCTATGGCTCCTGCCGGTTGTCATACTCATCGACATGCAAGTCGTGATTCCTATTACAAGAACATGATCAATCTCATACATCACATATATCATTCATCACATCCTCTTTGGCCATATCACATCACACGACATATGCTGCAAAAACAAGTTAGACGTCCTCTAATTGTTGTTGCAAATTTTTACGTGGCTGCTATAGGTTTCTTAGCAAGAACGTTTCTTACCTACGCCAAAACCACAACGTGATATGCCAATTTCTATTTACCCTTCATAAGGACCCTTTTCATCAAATCCGATCCGACTAAAGTGGGAGAGACAGACACCCGCTAGCCACCTTATGCAACTAGTGCATGTCAGTCGGTGGAAACTGTCTCACGTAAGAGTACGTGTAAGGTCGGTCCGGGCCGCTTCATCCCACGATGCCGGCGAATCAAGATAAGACTAGTAACGGCAAGTAAATTGACAAAATCGATGCCCACAACTACTTTGTGTTCTACTCATGCATAGAAACTACGCATAGACCTAGCTCATGATGCCACTGTTGGGGATCATAGCAGAAATTCAAAATTTTCTACGCATCACCAAGATCAATCTATGTAGTAATCTAGCAACGAGGGGAAGGAGAGTGCATCTACATACCCTTGTAGATCGCTAAGCGGAAGCGTTCAAGTGAACGGGGTTGATGGAGTCGTACTCGTCGTGATCCAAATCACCGATGATCCTAGTGCCGAACGGACGGCACCTCCGCGTTTAACACACATGCAGCCCGGTGACGTCTCCCACGCCTTGATTCAGCAAGGGGAGAAGGAGAGGTTGGGGAAGACTCCGTCCAGCAGCAGCACGACAGCGTGGTGGTGAAGGAGGAGCGTGGCAATCCTGCAGGGCTTCGCCAAGCACCGCGGGAGAGGAGGAGGACTTGGGAGAGGGGGAGGGTTGCACCAGAACTTCGGTGTTGGGCTGCCCCTTTGCCTCCACTATATATAGGGGGAGAGGGAGGGCTGCGCCCCCACCTAGGGTTTCCACCCTAGGGGTGGCGGCAGCCCCAATCCCCATCTGGGGTGGCGGCCAAGTGGGGGGAAGAGGGAGGCGCACCAGGCATGGGCCTTAGGGTTTGCCCCCTCTTCTTCCTAGGCGCATGGGCCTTGGTGGGGAGGCGCCCCAGCCCACCTAGGGGCTGGTCCCTTCTCACACTTGGCCCATGTATGCCTCCGGGGCCCGTGGCCCCTCCCGGTGGACCCCTGGACCCCTCCGGTGGTCCCGGTACATTACCGGTGATGCCCGGAACACTTCCGGTGGTCAAAACCATACTTTCTATATACAAATCTTTACCTTCGAACCATTCCGGAACTCCTCGTGACGTCCGGGATCTCATCCGGGACTCCGAAAAACATTCGGTAACCACGTACATCTATTCCCTATAACCCTAGCGTCACCGAACCTTAAGTGTGTAGACCCTACGGGTTCGGGAACCATGTAGACATGACCGAGACTACTCTCCGGCCAATAACCAACAGCGGGATCTGGATACCCATGTTGGCTCCCACATGTTCCACGATGATCTCATCGGATAAACCACGATGTCGAGGATTCAATCAATCCCGTATTCAATTCCCTTTGTCTAGCGGTATTGCACTTGCCCGAGATTCGATCGTCGGTATCTCGATACCTTGTTCAATCTCATTACCGGCAAATCTTTTTACTCGTTCCGTAACACATCATCCCGTGATCAACTCCTTGGTCACATTGCGCATATGATGATGTCCTACCGAGTGGGCCTAGAGATACCTCTCCGTCACACGGAGTGACAAATCCCAGTCTCGATTCGTGCCAACCCAACAAACACTTTCGGAGATACCCGTAGTGTACCTTTATAGCCACCCAGTTACGTTGTGACGTTTGGTACACCCAAAGCATTCCTACGGTATCCGGGAGTTGCACAATCTCATGGTCTAAGGAAATGATACTTGACATTAGAAAAGCTTTAGCATACGAACTACACGATCTTTGTGCTAGGCTTAGGATTGGGTCTTGTCCATCACATCATTCTTCTAATGATGTGATCCCGTTATCAACGACATCCAATGTCCATGGTCAGGAAACCGTAACCATCCATTGATCAATGAGCTAGTCAACTAGAGGCTTACTAGGGACATGGTGTTGTCTATGTGTCCACACATGTATCTGAGTTTTCTATCAATACAATTATAGCATGGATAATAAACGATTATCATGAACAAGGAAATATAATAATAACCAATTTATTATTGACTCTAGGGCATATTTCCAACATTTAATATTTCATTTCGTGGCCTTTTTCGCCGATCAACGTGAGCCGTTAGGTGGTTGATGCGATTTCTACAGGTGGCAGCAAGCTTTCGCCGACCACCTCGCCTTGCTTGGTCCAGCCGCACCCCCATTGGCGCAAATCGAGCCACCACAGGAGCAAGGTGCCCAAGCCTTGGGAGTTCAAGATCTGTAGCTGCCGCACGTACCGTAGGGGGCCTAGGGGCAGCAGAATAGCGCGCCGGAGGGCACCCAGTCCGCATCATCAGTCAATGCCGCTGCAGGGCACCCAGTTCGCATCTTTTTCTTCTTCTTTTTCAATAGACTCATGCTCTCCCGGGTACACCAAGGAGGCTAAAAGGCGAGTTGCTATTGCCGTTCACATGGAAATGGTGCATGAACAGCAGCAGTCGCAAGCATGTTGTGATTTCCACTTCTTGCTGGAGGTGCGATCAGGGTAGGGGAGGCGCCTGTGGCAACTGCGTGTTGATTCAGAAGTTTCATATATATGCAAGGCTAGACTCATCATCAGATTTTTGGTATAGTCAGGTATCCACAGAAGTTTCAGATCTTCTCAATAGTTTCAGACAGGTGCGAGACAGTTGTTCATGCAATTTTTCCAGCCACACTCAAGTTAGTTTTGTGGTGACTGTCATTGGCATGTTCAAGTTTTTTTGTTTACTTCAGGTGTGGGCAAAAGACAAAGATAATTCAAATCAAGATTTACCTACTGCCAACAAGATGATGCCATGTGTTGCATCATATCGAGCTGACCTTGGACTCGTATCCCAGATTGGTTCACTCCATGCCACACCAACAACAGCCGTGTATCAAGACAATAAGGCATGCCCTCAATTTTCATTAATGAGTTGATATTATATAAATTAAATATCCTTTTTGTTTTACGAGATTTTTGCTAAAGTTTCATTTACGCCTAATTAACATCGAGTAGACCCTGTTATTGTGGAATTCTTAATTCAAGAGTTATAGGGAGGGACTTATGTCAGCATAAATAAAAACTAAAACAAGCGTTGTGGTTTACAAGTTAGTCAGTGGATTCATTTTGCAACGGGTTGCTTAACAGGTGTCAACTACGCACCTGGATCCATGAATGGCGCGTTCATTGATGGGGTTACCATGGCTGGTGTGCTCACATAAGAAGCTGATGGCACCATGGCTGGTCTATGCATGGTCCTCATTTGTTTCGTGCGATACCATTTAAGTAAAAGTCAGATCACCAATTTAGCAAAAAGCCACAGATTCACTTAAGTTTTATTTTTGTAAATCCAAGGCACAAATGGAACGCTGAGATCGATGACAGTGGTATGAAATTAATGGTACTGCTGATCTTGAGGCCCGTGCATGAGCAGTCACTGCAAGTTTGCAAGGCAACGACAAATTTATAAAACCGTCTCACACAACATCACAGGAGAGCACACACTCAGGTATATTCGTGCAGTTTTTTGCTACACTAACCTGCCAGTGGAGTGTTCTCTGTTTGCTGATGGTTAGTAGCTATCGGAAGATCAACAACTGGGGCCGACGTGCTACTTTATGCAGTAGTTTGTCCATCGACCACCAATATGTGTGATATTTTTGTTTCTTCCAATCCAGCCTCTTTGTAACGCTTGATCACAGACGTTTTTTCGTCCAGGTGGGTTGATCTGTTGTGCCTGTCATGTAGCTGCGATTGCGCAAGTGGAAAGGCATTGGCGGGCAATGGGGCGACCAGTGCAGACCTGAAGAGATCAAGTGTGTCCGGGTGAAATGGACTTGCAACAACAAGCACATCCTGTGTGGCTGGGCTGGCACCTTGCGTAGCGGCAAGCCTGTCAATGAATTCATTGTACGAGACTCCAACATGTTCATCAAGGCGCCAAATATCTGATGCACAAGGTCGCTGCACTGAGGTTGGTGTTCATGGGACAACTCCAGGCCTGCTGGTGCGTGATTTGTAGCAAAATACAGTACATCATTGTGAATCTTTCAGCACACTTCCGAATTAATAAACTGTTCGGCAGTAAACTTCACTGCATCAACTGAATATGTGTAGCCTTGGAGCAGTGTTGGATGGATGTCTCAGGCAGTTGCAGAGATAGATTGTATCGGCATTGTCTTTTTTTCATGTGTGCGAAAGATGTGAACTAGAGTTAGCAACTAAAAACACGATTAGCCTGACGTAAAACAGAATTTTTTAGGCGAGATACTCACTTTGAACTTCAGGCTACTATGGCTTGCCAAAGTGAACAATTCTTTCAGGTTGTCCGTGGTGTAAGCGGCTAAACTTTGCAGTCACGTTATCGTCTTTGAAATCCACGCGAAGAACACCTGAGTAGGATAGAGATAAAAGAAAGCTTGTCAAGACCAGATCAAGTACGAAGTAGTGGACAAAAATCATGCATCAGCTATGCATGCACGTAGTTTCACCACATGCCTGAAGGAAAAGCTGGAATCCATCGATTTTTCATGCATGCACCAGCACTGCTCGGAACCTCCAATAGCTGCGTCTGTATGAAACGGCATGGTGTACCGTCAAGCCAACGTTATATCAAACGGCAAAGTCACCGTATGATACTGTTGCACGTTGCGTACCTTTTCCTCCCCTAAAATCTAGCGGGAGCAGGCGAGCCCGTGTGCTCTATCGCCGCTCTCAAAAACAGTAAATGGTTTTTTCCTATAGAAATTCTGTCTTACAAAATTGCTCCACACCAAAGGAGGTCTGAATGCTTCGCGGTTGAGATGTACTAAACGGAATGGTGTGCTCCACTGGGCTCAAATATAGTGGCGTTTGATACTTGGGTGCCGATGCACCAGAACTGTAAAATAATTTAGAAAATTTTAGAAGTAAAAACTTCTGAATTATTTTGGAATCAAGCATCATCAGGTGTTACGCTCATATGAAAAGTTTTGAGAATTACTTTTCGCACAAGTGTATGTTCATGTTTGATTCTTGAGAATTACTTTTCGCACGTGTAATACCCTATCATGTTTGATTCCAAAAAGCTTCAAAATTATTTTGACTTTTCTAAATTGATATACAAATATAAAAAGATAAGGGACAGATCTAATCGGCCATCAATCCACACCAATTCAGTGACATAGATTGCTCCAATGACGAATACTCAACGTGATATCATACCTAATATTCGCATGCAACTAATATATTGCCTGATATAAATATGTAATTGCATTGTCTATAGCAACAACCAACAGTTAGCCGACTTATCACCATTCCAAAATCCTTCCCGACAATGAGAGGAGACTATGCATACATGGTACGACAACTCTTCTGAGGGTGTATTCCCATCAAGTAGCAACTAGACTCATCATGAAAATGTTAAAATTTATGTCATGTTTGGTAGGTTGCATGAGGCCTATACAGGCTCCCGGAACCAAATTTGGCCTGTTTGAATCCATGCTTATATTGTTAGGCCTGCATGACATGAAAATTAAAATATCGATGGGTCTGGATCTGGAGGAACAACCAAGTCGCTCGTTTTCAGCAAGTCAAGCCCGCACAATGCAAGCGACTGCACGTGACTACAGGCGGCTGGACGCGTAGGGTCACGTGAGAGACGTCGTGTTGTTTCCCGATGCGGCCATAAATCCTCTCACTGCCCACTCCCCTCCCCCCTCTCTCCATTCTCTCACCGACGGCGGCTAGACGCGCAGGGTCACGCGAGAGACGTCGCGTTGTTGCCCGATGCGGCCATAAATCCTCTCACCTCCCACTCCCCTCCCCCTCTCTCCACACTCTCACCGACGGCGGTGACCATCGTAGGAGGCAAGATCTGCATGGCGAACACCAGCTTCATCACTTCTCCGCCACGCCTTCATCAATGGTGGTAAGCCATCTTTCCACGCATTCGTAGGGATCAATATAGGCATCGATATACCCATCGATTAAACTTCACACATCAATTAAACGGAGAGAGATCGATTTAGGCATCGATTAAGCGGAGAGAGATTGATTTAGGCATCAGATAAGTGGAGAGAGATTGATTCAGGCATCGATTAAACATATTGAGATCGATTTAGGGCTTGTTTGATTAGTCCGTACAAGGGGTTGGGAAGAATTTTGACTAAAAGGAGATTAAATCAATGACAATCCCCTTAAATCCCTCGATTTTGACTAGCACCGCCTTCATCACTGATTCAGCACCTCTTTGCCACGCCTTCGTCAATGGCGGTAAGCCATCTCTCCATGCCTTCACAGGAATTAATCTAGGCATCGATTTACCCATCGATTAAACTACACGCATCGATTAATCGGAGAGAGATAGATGTAGGCATCGATTAAATGGAGAAAGATCGATTTAAGCATCGATTAATTCGAGCGATTTAGGCATCGATTAAACCGAGCGAGATCGATTTAGTAATCGATTTAGCGCTTGTTCGGTTAGTTCCGCACAAGGGGGTTGAGAAGGATTTTGACTAAAAGGGGGTTAAATCAATGAAAATATCCTTAAATCACTTGATTTTGACTAGCACTATCTTCATCACCGATTCATCATCTCTCCGCCACGCTTTCGTCAATGGTGGTAAGCCATCTCTCCATGCCTTCGCAGGGATCAGTGTAGGCATCTAATTACCCTTCGACTAAATAGAGAGAGTTCGATTTAAGCATAGACTAAATGGAGAAAAATCAATTTGTTAAACACACACACACACACACACAGAGATCTAGTCATTGATCTGGGGCTTGCTCGATTAGTCCGCACAAGGGGATCGGGAAGGATTTGGAGTAAAATGAGGTTAAATCAATGACAATCCCCTTAAATCCCTTGATTTTGACTATGCGCGACGGGCCTGGAGGCGCCTCGAGCGATAGTAGCTTTGACGCTGGTAGTCATTGACCTCCAACGGCATTGTAGAGCAGCTAGGCTCAGTAACCCAAGCCACCATCTCGACCGCATCGGCATTGCCAGCATCCACCATCTCCTCCTCGTCGTCATCCTCGAGAACAATTGTGGGCGGCGTCACCGCAACGATCTCCTGGTCAGCAGGAGCTACGACAGAGCTTTACTTGGCCCATCTAGTTCTCTGACCTGATCGGCCGACTCGGCCTCCTCCATTGCCCAGAACAGTATGTTCATTGACATAGCGCCTTTGGCTCGGTCATGCATCAGCGTCTTCATCTCTGTTGCCTGCAAGAGCACAACTCCTACCTCCTTGATCATCTCGTCCACGGTATTGAACAGGGAGCACACATCCATCATCCTCACAAACTCCAGGTAGTCGCCACTTGAGCACTCAAGGAGCATTGCCGTCTATCCATGGCCAGTGGGGAAGGGGTTCATGGTGATCGAGCGGTGGTAAGAAAGAGAGAGGTAGAGAGAGAGCTGTGGAAGAGGAGGTAGTAGAAGAGCAAGATAGAGATGAGTGGAAGATGAAGTGGAATGCGGTGATAGATAAATAGGGTTTTTGGAAGTTGAAGTGGTAGTGAGAGAGGGAGGGGGGGGGGGGGGGGGGGGGGGGGGGGGGGGGGGGGGGGGGGGGGGGGGGGGGGGGGCAGGAGTGATTGCGATAGGTGAGTGAGGATGAAAATATGCTCTTGGTCTTTTTATCCATTGATCTTGTTCACTTATTTGATCTGCTAGCATGGTAGCTATGTTAATCTTGTTCATTTGTGTTCAATGAAGTGCTTTTTTTTTGCCGGAGTTCAATGAAGTGCTCTGCCGAGAAGCTTATCCTCGGCAGTGCTGCTTCGGACAAGGAGGTAGCCTCAGCCAACTGCTGGAACGGCAAGGCGGAGGTTGACGGCAAGGCCCCCAAGAGGCCCCGCAGTTACGACCATTTCCATTACAACTCAGGCCCAAGTCACTTCTGCAAGATCATTCTTGCACCTATGTTCGAGTACCTGTCGATGCCCACTGACTTCATCAAGCACATACCACCATCGCACCAGAACTCGTTCTGAGGATGAACACGGGCTATATGCCGAGAGAATCACGGTCCAGGTGGTCAACGGCAGGATCACCCTTGAAGGATGGCCCCCCTCGTCGTAGCTCACCAGCTGAAGATCAGTACCACGTCACCTACAAGGTGCTGAGTCCCGATAGCTTCAAGGTGATCGTCTTCGACATCAACGGTGTCGAGGGGGTGCCAAGGCCAAGTCCATTCTTTAATCCGCAATGCATGAAACACCCAGTTCTGCAGCTCAAGAATCAAACCTATAACACGCCCTGATATAAAAAGAAAGCCACAATGCTCGCCCAAAACACATTTGGCTGCTAGAAATTGGAAACCAAACAAACCCACGATTCCTTCACACATCTGTGGCCACGATAAACTTGAAAAACAAATAAATCCACAAACATTTTTGGCTGATGCAGATTCGGAATGACAGATTAACCCAGATTAGGTCCATCTCCACCTTAACGGATTGCGTCAAACACATCCTCACAGGAATTTCTCAGTCTACTGCAACTCTCATGTCCCCCCCTATGGATGTGCATTTGTGCCAAAAGAAAAAGGGTGTGTCTAGGGCATATCTAGATGTGCTCTAGTTATTGCACATCTAAGTGAGTGAATCAAGTATAAAGAGAAAAAGAAAAAAGAGAAAGAAAATATTTACACGAATCTCAATGTAAGATCAATGACATATGACTTAGATGTGCAATACTTATGGCACATCTAGATGTGCTTTAGCAAAACTGAAAGAAAAACTTCAGGGAGAGCAGCAGCTTGCAAATCTTAGGAAGCATGCAGAATGTAAAAGGCGGGTGACATGTTTGTGCCTTTGGTGTGTATGGCCGGAAGCAGCATCATAAAGCACAAGCATCATCTTGCCCAATCTGGAGCTTCAGAAATGGGAGGTTTGAGCAATCTAGGTTAACAAGCTACGCAACCATCTTGCCAAATATCTGATGCTTCTGCCAAACTATGCATATCTGTCTTCTCAATGCACATCCCATAAGCTGGTTCATGCCCACTAATTTTCCATTGGAGTCATGAAAAGAAAAAAGGGAAAAAATTTACCAGAAACGGAACTCGAAAATCCTCCACCTAAATGGTTGAATTCACAGAACTGGTTTGATCACTGCTAGGGCCTGTGCAATGGCCTTCAGTGATTGAAAGCTTAAAATTTCCAAGCATCAGTATCTGAACAAACGAAGTAAAAAGGATCAGTATCTCATCTCAGCTGAATTATTCTTTATAGGCTAGCTAATCGCAAAATCTTCACTCTCTACGATGAGTGGCGCCGACGGCCCGTCGAGCAGCAGCGAGTCCAGTGAGCTCGGCACATTGATTGGGTTGTCGGTGTAGCCCGGTGCATCGGTCGGGTCCTCACTGGCGAGACCTGCCATGCTGGTGGTCGGGAGCTCGTTGCGGATTGGGGGCAGGTTGGTGACGCTGTCGGCAGGCAACGGTGATGGATGCTCGTCGTTGCTTTGCCTGGTTCGATGCAACTGGAGCACCTTGCGGTGGGTATTGGCATGCTTTGTTGGCACAAATGTAGGGCTCGCCACGGGCCGGTACTCCGGCAGTAGCCTTCCCTGCCTGTACCGCACGCCGCACGCGTTGCACAGCGTGGCTCGCCCCTTTGGCCCCTCCCTCCACTGTGGCGTCTCTGACGACCCACAGTGCTGGCACCTCTTCCCCTTATTTGCCGGCCATGGCGCCGAAGGGGCTTCGCTTCTAGACCGCCTCCTCTTCTTCTTCTTTGAAGGCTTTCTTGGCAGGTGCACGGACGGAGGCGCCTCAGGCTCCCAGATGGGACTCTCTGGCGGGGAGTTGTTGACTGGGCTCTCCTGCTGGGAATCCGTCACTGAGCACTCTGCTGGACGGCACTCCGGCAGCAACCTCCCCTTCTTGTACCGCATGCCGCAGGCGGTGCAGACCTCCCTCCGCCCCATCGATCCTTCTATCCACAAAGGTGGATCCGAGGACCCGCAGTGCAAGCAGCTCGTCCCCGGCCGTGGCGCTGGCGCAGCTTCTGTCCTGGGAGGCATCCTCTCCGTGGCCGACTTTCTGACCAGGTAGATGGCCCCAGGCACCTCGGGCTCCCAGATCGGGCTCTCCAGCGGCGAATCGACGATTGGGCTTGCCACCGGACGGTGCTCCGGCAGTGTCCCGTTCTTACTGTACCAGACTCCGCAGGCGTTGCAGAGGGTACCCCGCCCCATCGGCCCTGACCTCCGCTGCGGCGTCTCCACCGCCTTGCAGTGCAGGCACCTCTTCAATCTCTTGGGCGGCTTATCGGCCGTGCCTGGATCGAGAGACGGAGCCACCTGCACGCGCTGGGTGCGGGGGAACCTTCTCCCCTCCTCTTCGTTTGCCGGGTCCCCAGCCGGCGGCAGCGGCTGGATGAAGGGGATCCTGAGTGACCACCAGGCCGACGGGACGTTGCGGGGGAGGTAGCTGCGCGCCTTCCGCGGGACGGCGGCCTCCAGGCGGGAGACGACGGCGGGGAGCGCCGTTGCGGGGAGAGCGAGGACGGACAGGAGTAGGGGCTCCGTGCCGCCATCCTCCTTCCCCCCAACGCCGCCGCCTCCGGCCATGCCGCGGGTCGCCTCAGATCGCCGGAATCTTGGACACCTCCCCCTCCCTAATCCTGGTGGCTGCTCAGCAAAAAAAATACTATCTTTAGGTCACCGTGTTAAAGATGTAGATCGACCCGCCCACCCACCGAAGGTGAAGAAAGATAAGCCGATACTTGTACCTCTCCTCCCTCGCCTTCCTCCGCCGTCGCCATGGACGGCGGCTGCGACCGTGCGGCGGCAGCAGATGACAGGATGACAGACAAAAGACGATCTGCCCGGGGGCGTGACTGCCAGCTTCTGTGACCGGACAACCTAGTAGTGTCTAGAGTCGGATGCTCGGCCACGCTACGACTGAATATTTTCCGACTGCAGCAAAAGACGCGCCTGCGCACGCACGCCGCAACCAACCATACATCCACCGCCATTTGCTTACCTGCATTGCAACGTGTCCACACTGTACATTTTTACAAGGCAAGGCATACCACTTTGGGTATGTTGCGAAATAAACTCAAAAGAGCGAATCAACCTGTGGTTGAGATGGTTAGATGGACAGTGATATTCCCAACCCACCAGGGTTCAAATCCTGGTGCTCGCATTAAAGTGGGAGGAGACGTTCCCGTCGACGACAAGACGCCTACGGTGACTTCGTAAATCTCAAGATGATGTGCCGGCTTAGTCTTTCGGAGGTGCTCATAAGGATAGGGTGTGCGTGTGTGCGTTCATAGAGGTGAGTGTATGCGCGTGTATATGAGCGCTTGTGTCTGTACTGATGCTAAAAAAAAGAAATAAACTCAAAAGATAGAGCTAACAGAAAGCTAGAAGTTCTAAGGGAGTGAAGCTACAAAGGTGAAGAGGAAAGGTTTATGAGCCTCTTTGATCCTCTGCGCAAATAGAGTGGGATGTTCTTTAAATCTTGCAGCCCGGGAACTGGTTTCTGCATCGATTTTCGAAAACACTATAAATCTAACGTTACATTTTTAATCTCCTGACGTGACGCTTCGGCTATCATCTGAACACGAATCTTAATGTGGGCAGTGTTGCCATGTCATACAATCAGTCCGTTTGTTAAGAAACATCCTTGCGCGAAAGCGACCCACTCATTAAGCACGACCCATCCTATTTCCCCTCCCTTCCTTATTCATTCCCTTCACCGATAGTGAGGAGAAATCGGTGGCGAGGAGCAACCCACCACCAACAACCGTTGACAGGAGTGCGGCCTGACGGGAGGAGAAATTGGCGGCGAGGAGCAGCCCCACCACCACCAGTCGGCGGTGGGGCTTGCGACTCGCGGGGGAGGAGATACTGGTGGCGAGGAGCAGCCCCACCACCAACAACCCTTGGCGGGGGCTGCTGCGAGGAGCATCCTTCGGCGCTGGGTGGCTGCTGGGGGCGGGTAGTGACGGAGTCAAATCCGACACATCTCGCGTAGGGGCCCCCGAACTAAGGCTCTTGAGACGATGGTCACAAGGACACAAGTTTTCACCCAGGTTCGGGCTCTCCAGAGAGATAAAACATGCGCCATGCTTGTGTTTTATTGGTTTTGGGTGGAGTACAAAGTACATATGATCTACCGCGGGCGCGTTGCGTGTCCTTTGCGAGCCTTGCCCCTTGGTTTATATAGGTACCGGAGGGTTTAGGGTTGCATCTAAGCTAGCTATGTACAAAGAGGATGAGCTGTGGATGACCTCCAACATCTTGGAGTACACGACAAGTCTTCAGGAGCCTTCCCTTCATACGCCATGGGTCGTTTTCGTCATGGCCCACTAGTGGAACGACATAGGGGTCCTCGGCCCGGCCCGACAGGTCGGGATATGGTGTATTGAGAGACCCCCCAGCCGGGCACCGCCAGTAGGCCCCGAACTGGTCTTCAAGTCTAGATGCACTTCAGTCCATCTAAACTATTCTTCTTCTTGGGTCGCCAGTCTTCAAACAGGTTCAATGAATCTTCCTTTCGAAGGCAAGCATGGCTTATCAGATTAAATCTGAGGTGTCCAGGGCCATCTCATCTCTCGACAAGTATCTTGCCTTATCCGTGATGCAAGCATGTCAGATAATGTTCCCATGTAGTCATTCTTAGCTGCAAAGAATTCTCGTGCTCGATTTGGGCTCACGATCTGGCCTACCTCTATCATCACAACCCAATCCCATCCACAAGTCCACATGGCATCTTCGTTCCCCATAGTTAACATGACGTGTGGACGTGGGTTAGGGCCCCACCCCGCGGAAGAAGAGAGGAGAAGGTTCTCCCGCCTCAGCGTGTGCAGGTGGCCTTGCTTATCGATCCAAGCATGATCGATAAGCCGCCTAAGAGGTTGAGGAGGTGCCTACACTACAAGGCGGCGGAGATGTCGCAACGAAGGTCAGGGTCGATGGGGCGGGGTATCCTCTGCAATGCCTACAGGGTCTGGTACAGTAAGACTGAGACGCTACTGGAGCACCATCCGGTAGCAAGCCCAATCGTCGATTCGCCACTGGAGAGCCCGATGTGGGAGCCCAAGGTGCATAGGACTATTTACCTCGTTAGAAAGTCGGCCACGGAGAGGAGGCTTCCCAGGACAGAAGTTGCTCTAGCGCCAGTCCCGGGGACGAGCTGCTTGCACTATGGGTCGTGGAGCCACCTTTGTGGATAAAAGGGTTGCTGGGGCGGAGGGAGGTCTGCACCGCCTGTGGAATGTGGTACAAGAAGGGGATGATGCTACAGGAGTGCCGTCCAGCAGGGTGGTCAGTGACGGATTCCTACGGGAGCGCCCAAGCATCAACTCCACACTGGAGAGTCCCATCTGGGAGCCTGAGACACCTCCGTCCGTGCACCCGCCGAGAAAGCCTTCAAATAAGAGAGGAAGCGTCCAATAAGCGAATCCCCTTCGGCGCCATGGCCGACAAATAATGGGAAGAGCTACATGCACTATGGGCCGTTAGAGATGCTAGGGTGGGGGAGGTGCCAAAGGAGTGAGGCACACTATGCAACGTGTGCGACATGCGGTACAGGTAGGGGAGGCTGCTTCTAGAGTATCATCCCATGGAGAGCCCCATGTTTGTACCATCAAAGAATGCCAATTTCCATCATAATGTGCTCGAGTTGCACCGGAGCAAGCAAAGCAATGACGAGCATCCATCATCGCTGCCTGTCGACAGTGCCACTGCCTTGCCCCCGATCCGTGACGACCGCCCGACAAACATGGCAGGTCTCGCTAGTGAGGACCTGACCGACTCATCGGGCTACACCGACAACCCAAACAACATGCCGATGTCACTAGAGTCGCTACTCCTCGACGGGCCATCGACACTGCTCATCGTAGAGAGTGATGATTTTGTGATTAGCTAGCCTATGAAGAATAATTCAGTTGAGATGAGATACTGATCCTTTTTACATCATTTCTTCATATATTGATCCTTTTTTACTTTGTTTCTTTAGATAATTTTAAGCTTTCAATCACTAAAGGCCACTGCACAAGCCCTAGCAGTGATCAAACCAGTTGTCGGTGCTAAAACCGGTGGATCTTGGTAGGGGGTCCCGAGCTGGTGGTCTTGGCCAAATGGTAACAGGAGGTAGAGAAAAACACAATGTTTACCTAGGTTTGGGCCCTCTCGAAGAGGTGAAACCCTATGTCCTACTTGTATTGTATTGATTGTGGATGGGATACAAAGTACAAGATGATGTACCTCGAGATCGTATGAGTGAGTTCTAAATGTTCTAGCATGCCTCTACAGGCTAAACCCCTCGACTTATATAGGCACCCGGGGCTATCTAGGGTTACAAGTATGTTGGCTACATCTAGGGATAAACATGCCGATTGTTTGAATATGCCTTGAAGTATACGCCCCCCAGAGGCCGCGCCCGCATCAGCTCCGACCCTTAACTCGGAGCCAACTGCGCCAATCAAGGACGGGTGGTTAGACACCGCCTCAAGGGCTGCAGTCTCAACGGCGATCGAGCCGAACACCAGCCTAACCCTCTGCGCAGCCCGTGACTCCAAGGTGCCGAACTCTTTTCCGGACTCCGAACCATCCGCGCCCCTGCCAATCGAATCCGATTGGGCGCCGATCATGGAATTCACCACCGCGGATATCTTTCAGCACTCGCCCTTCAGCGACATTCTGAATTCACTAAGGTCTCTCTCTTTGTCAAGAGAGCCCTGGCCGGACTATGGCCAACAGGATTGGGGTGCGGACGACGAAGAAATTCGACGCCCACCCACCACCCACTTAGTAGCCACTGTCGATGATTTAACCGACATGCTCGACTTCGACTCCGACGACGTCGACGGTATGGACGGCGATGTAGGAAACAAACATGAACCAGCGCCTATAGGGCACTGGAAAGCCACCTCGTCATATGACATATACATGGTGGATACACCCAACGAAGGCAATGGCGACGAGATAGCGGAGGATGACCCCTCCAAGAAGCAACCCAAGCGCCGACGTCAGCGGCGCCGCTCTAAGTCCCGCCAAAGCAAAAGTGGTGATACCGACACAGGAGATAATAACACTCCGGATAGTGCCGAAGACAACAACAATCCCCTCCAGCAAGATTTAGAGTAGGAGGATGACGGAGCCAGCTCTCCTAAGAGAGCGGCAGACGGAGAGGAGGAGGATGACAATTACATGCCCCCCTCCGAAGACGAGGCAAGCCTCGGCGACGGTGAATTCGCCGTACCAAAGGATCCCGTCGAACAAGAGCGCTTCAAGCACTGGCTTATGGCCACGGCAAATAGCCTGGAGAAAAAGCAGCAGCAGCTTCAAGCTGATCAAGATCTGCTAGCTGACAGATGGACTGAAGTCCTCGCGGCCGAGGAATATAAACTCGAGCGCCCCTCCAAGAATTACCCAAAGTGCAGGTTACTACCCCGACTGGAGGAAGAAGCGTATGATACGGCTGATCGGCCACCTCGTGGCCGCGATAGAGAGGTATTCCAGCCAAAAGCTCAGCCTCCACCCCGACGCCATTCAAATAAAAAGGCATGGGGAGATACGCCAGACCTGCGAGACATATTGGAGGACAAAGCAAAGCATGCAAGATCGATCTACGGATCACAACGGCGCACCACTCTGCGAGACGATAAACGTCATGTCGGATACAATAAAAGCAAATCCGGCCGGGCCGAACACAGCGGGCAAGACCCATTCGAGCTGCGTCGCGATATAGCCCAATACAGAGGCGCCACACACCCCTTATGCTTCACAGACGAAGTAATGGAACATCAATTCCCAGAAGGTTTCAAACCTGTAAATATTGAATCATACGACGGCACAACAGATCCCACAGTATGAATTGAGGATTTCCTCCTCCACATCCACATGACCTGCGGTGATGACTTACACGCCATCAAATACCTCCCACTAAAGCTCAAAGGACCAGTGCGGCATTGGCTTAACAGCTTGCCAGCGGACTCCATTAGCTGTTGGGAAGATCTGGAAGCCGCATTCCTCGACAACTTTCAGGGCACTTATGTGCGACCACCAGACGCCGATGACTTGAGCCACATAATTCAGCAGCTAGAGGAGTCGGCCAGGCAATTCTGGACTCGGTTCCTTACAAAGAAAAATCAAATCGTCGACTGTCCGGATGCGGAGGCCTTAGCGGCTTTCAAACACAACATCTGAGACGAGTGGCTAGCCCGGCACCTTGGTCAGGAAAAGCCGAAATCTATGGCAGCTCTCACGACGCTCATGACCCGCTTTTGTGCGGGAGAAGACAGCTGGCTGGCTCGCAGTAATAACATATCAAAGAACCATGGTACCTCAGATACCAAGGGTGGCAATAGCAGGTCATGTCGCAACAAACATAAGCGCCACATTAACAGTGAAAATACTAAGGATACGGCAGTCAACGCCGGATTCAAAGGCTCTAAACCCGGTCAGCGGAAAAAGCCATTCAAACAAAGTATGCCGGGTCTGTCCAGCTTGGAACGTATACTCGATCGCTCGTGTCAAATACACGGCACCCCAGACAAGCCAGCCAATCACACCAACAGGGAATGTTGGGTGTTCAAGCTGGCCGGCAAGTTAATTGCCGAAAACAAGGACAAGGGGCCGCATAGCGATGACGAGAGGAGCCCCAGCAGCCGCACACTGGAAGACAGAAGAGGTTTCCCCCGCAAGTGCAGACGGTGAACATGATATACGCAACCCACATCCCCAAGAGGGAGTGGAAGCGTGCGCTCAGGGACGTATACGCGTTGGAGCCAGTCGCCCCAAAATTCAACCCTTGGTCCTCCTGTCTGATCACCTTCGATCGCAGGGACCATCCCACTAGTATCCGTCATGGCGGATTTGTCGCACTGGTCCTAGACCCAATCATTGACGGATTCCACCTCATTCGAGTCCTTATGGATGGCGGCAGCAGTCTGAACCAGCTTTATCAGGACACAGTGCGCAAAATGGGTATAGACCCCTCAAGGATCAAACCCACAAAAACGACCTTTAAAGGCGTCATTCCAGGTGTGGAGGCCCATTGCACAGGCTCAATTACACTGGAGGTGGTCTTCGGATCCCCGGATAACTTTAGAAGCGAAGAGTTAATCTTTGATATAGTCCCGTTCCGCAGTGGTTATCACGTGCTGCTCGGGCGAACCGCATTTGCTAGATTCAATGCGGTACCGCATTATGCATACCTCAAGCTCAAGATGCCAGGACCTTGCGGAGTTATTACAGTCAATGAAAACATAGAGCGCTCTCTTCGAACAGAGGAGCACACCGCGGCCCTCGCAGTAGAAGCGCAAAGCAGCCTCTCAAGGCAATCAACCAGTTCGGCGCTTCAAAGCCCGGACACCTTCAAGCGCGCTCGGGGCAATCGGCAAATAGACCGCCTGGCGCGATCTGAGCTCGCGTAGCAATACGATAGCCACCCCAATCCCAGCCCAATGGCGAAACTCGTGTCGCGCGTACATAAAATACCATGGGCACAGGTGGGGAGGGGGGCACAACTGCGGCACGCCCCAAGACGCGGCTTAAACCGCACTAGGGCCTTCCCGTTTGGTTATTTTTTTTAGGACCTTAATCTCTGGAAACACTGTCCGGCAGCACTATTGCCGAACACATGATGCAGCAACCAAGGAGGCAGACAGCTACGTCATACCACGGAATTCCCAGGTTGATTACAGTAACGAGCGAAATATTCGATTTAATATCATTCCTCAGCTTGCCCTTGGAAGGGACATAGTCCTAGTCTTTGCTTATCGCACTATCTGTATCAATCTACTTTAACGCAATTTTTTAATAAACAATGCATGACATTACGACTATTATTGCATTCTTGTTATATATATGTGTGTGTTCAATAACGACGCCTTGCAACCGTACACTTTGGTACGGCCAATACACTAGTGGCTTGCGTACCCCACAATATGGTGTGAAAAGTCCTAACACTTTCACAAGTGCGGCACCCCGAACTTATAGCATTATATGCATCAGCTCTGAATCATGTCTTTGGTCAAATGTTGGGTTTGCCCGGTGTCGGTGTCAAAACCGGCGGATCTCGGGTAGGGGGTCCCGAACTGTGCATCTAGGCGGATGGTAACAGGAGACAAGGGACACAATGTTTTACCCAGGTTCGGGCCCTCTTGATGGAGGTAAAACCCTATGTCCTGCTCGATTAATATTGATGATATGGGTAGTACAAGAGTAGATCTACCACGAGATCAAGGAGGCTAAACCCTAGAAGCTAGCCTATGGTATGATTGTTGTATATATTGTATATCTATCGACTAGCCTGGCTCGGTTTATATAATGCACCGGAGGCCTAGGATAACAAGAGTCCTAGCCGAATACGCCGGTGGGGAGAAGTCCTTGTCTTGATCGCCAAGTCTTGTGGAATCTTCCTTGTATGCGGTAGCCGTCTGAACTGGCCCATGAGTATACGGCCACAGGGGTCCTCGGCCCAATCTAATAGATCGGGAGACGACGTGGTGAGTACCCCCTAGTCCAGGACACCGTCAGTAGCCCCCTGAACCGGTCTTCAAGTTAGGGACGCTCCTCGATTCTTCCGAACTTTTCTTCATCTTCGGTTGCCGATCTTGAAAACTGGTTCAACAAATCTTCTTTATCTTCGATCTTGAGGATCGCTGAAATGCATTCGACGAGTTTACACGTCGGGTATCCGAGGAGCCCCTTTAAGTTTCCGGCCTTTATCAATGCCTTGTTTATTTTTATGCCACACCTCGGGTTTGAAGTTGTTCCCGGGAGGCAGGGTCCTCTTGCGTCCGAGCTCCAACGCCGGACTGCATTCGAGGTATCTTTTGCAGCCGAGCACCAACGCCGGACCGCTTCCCAGCTCTAGCGCCGGAATGTATCCGAGCTCCAACGCCGGACTATGTATCCGAGCTCCAACGCCGGACTGTATATCCGAGCTCCAACGTCGAAATATATCCGAGCTCCAACACCGGACTGTGTCCAGGCTCCAATGCTGGACTATATCCGAGGTGTCATATCACCTTGGTTCAAAAAAGTTGAAGGAGTTTAGCCGAGCTTAATGCTAGAAATGCCCTCTATGGAGCCAGCCACTAGCGCCCGAGCTTTATGCCGGACTGCTTCCGAGGTGGTGCACCACCCCGACTATGGGCCGATTTTTTGTCAATATTTTTTATTGGTGCAATTTATTCTCTGCCGAGATATATAGCCAGTAGCCCTCAAGGTGTGTATCGGTCTAAAACCCGAGATGCACATGAAGGATGACATAAGACCGCTGATCCCAGTAGCCGCTGAGACTCAGGTTGATTTGCAAAATCGGCCTGAGGATCAAGTCCTAGCTCGGCAGAATACTTCGGGACACAAAAGCGGCGTGATCAGTACTCAAGACTCAGGTTGGGTGCGGCCGACCAACCTGAGGATCAAAATCTCCTCGGAAACTATATTGCACATAAAATTTTCTACATTGGACAAGCAATGCAGTAGCCCCCGAGACACTGGTCGGGTGGCAACACCAGATCAGGGGATCGATGTGCCCCTTTAATATTTGTAAATAATAAGCCCGAAGCCCAGTAGCCCCCGAGCCTTAATGCGGGCACGGGTGGCCGAATTAAGGATCAATATCCATAGTAAAATCACAAATTATGTGTAATGACTCTATGTATCCAAGTACTTTACGTCATTAATGCTCGGATCCGCATTGTACCAAACTTTGTTGACCGACCATCGGCTTCCACCTCCTTGGCCAGTAGCCGAGGAGTGTTTGTCCTACTTTATAAAGCCTTTATGAGGGCAAAGATTTACGACAAACAAGGCAATCTGGCCACACGGTTTTATAAACAAAGGTACGCAGAGAGATATGTTATATTACTGTTTAACAGAAGAAATGTATTCCAAAGAAAATAGTCCCGCTATCGATTCCTTTCTTTGGGTTGTCATGCTAAGCATGATCATGAAACCTCAGCTCGAATGTAAGAGCAAAATATCGAGGTTTTAGTTTGGGAGGCCAGTTAATAGCCCCCGGTAGTGTTCGGCGACAGTCGAGGTCAAGCCGTAAACACTTCGGCCAATGTTATGAATGGCCCGTCATAGTCATCGGATCGCTGACCAGTTTACGCTTATTGTGACAGTCAATTTTCGGCTTTCTCCACTAAGGTGCTTAACCATGTGAGCTGGAAGCACAATCGCAGTGGTTCTCCCTTTGCACGCCTAGCCGAACAAAACGGAACGTAGGAAGCAAGTGCAGGAGCCGGGCAACCCAACTATTAACCGAAGACACAATTCGAAACCGATGCATATATAGCAATATCTGAGAATGTTTTTGTCGAATCCCTAAAGGTGTCCGGCGTTGCACTGCGAGACTAATGCTGGAAAAGCACAAATAGTTTAAAAGTGCCAAAAATCTTGGAAAACCAAGAAACGTCAGTAAAAACATGACGTCCGAACAAGATCAAGTGTTCGATGCCAATCCGAAAATTGGTCTTAGAAAAAAGAAGTGCTTCTGTCGTCCTTTAACATGACACATCCTATCTCAAGACTTCGAGCGGGCCAGCCTACAGCTTCAACCTCCTATCCCGAGGGCGGAGTACTTCTCATTAGGCCAGTTTAGCAAACTAAACTCTAGCGGCTTTGAGAGAGAAATTAGGCTCCCCGGCTAGTGACCGCACACTCGCGTCAAAAAAAGGAGTGATAAATAATAATAATAGAACTTTGCAACGACTGAGAAGAAGAACACTTATTATAAAATGGCTCAAATAAACTTAAGAGCCCCCAAGTGACTTGGGTAGAAGAATGATTGCATGTACCGAAGTACTTATATCATATCTATGTTCAACCGAACTTTAAACGCGTCTTAACCGACCGCCGGCTTCTCCCTCTTCGGTTAAGGACCGAAAAGTGTTATGTACTCCATCGGTCGAGAATATCGACGGTGTTTCCAATAACTAGGCAATCAGGCCATAAGGCTGTAACAGACAAAGCGCGCTCAGGGAACTTATGCTATATTACTGCGAAGAGTAAGAAGCATCTTCGAAGAAAATAGTACCCCCACCGATACCTTTCTTCGGTGCTCATTGTTATTATGAGACTTGTGCAATATATTTTTTGTACTCATGAGTTCCATTGTGTGCCGACCATCATTGAATAACTATAAGAGCGCTAGCTTTCGGCTTCACCCAGTCTGAGGTCCGGCTCGAGTGACCCGATCGTGACAATCGCAGAGGTGCTCCCTTTACTCCCTAGCCGAACACTCAGGAACGTAGGGGTAAACACAGGAGCGAGGCAACCCAGCTTGCAAATCGCTTAAGTCAATGTGGTGCATATTGTGGCGTAATACACGAACAAGGAACGAAGCCGTACAAGTATAATCATATGCAACAGGAAAAGCTTCATAAAGGAAGCCCCCAAGTAAACGGGGTATTTGAATTTATGCGTCACAAACAAAGTTTGGACAAAGAAATTTTTTAGAAGCAACTTTTTTCCAAAAAAGTATAATGCTTGGTCGAACCGAACGCAAGTTAGAAATTAAAGCTTTGAGCATGAAAGCGACTTAGCTGGTTAATGTGTTCGGTATTGATGACGCGGTCCGAGCTTGATGCGGGGCAAGGTTCCATCCCTCAAGCCGGTCCCGAGGTGGCGGAGCGGAGAGCTTGACACGCCGAAGTGGTGACATAGCACGATCAATGCAGACCGGCAGAGTGACGCCGAAGTCCCCGGGTCATTTTCGTGTGCACAAAAAATAGTGCAAACCGGAGATAATAGTAATAATGATAATTAAAAAAAATCGTTGCATAATAAATAATTTATGCAAAGTGAGTAATAAAAGAAATATGGCGTGGCGCCGAAGTCAAGTCGATGCAGGGCGTCGGCGTGATGCGGTAAAGGCGTGGCAAAGCCTGAATTCGCAGGTCGGTCCGAGCTCCGAGTGCGGCGTTCGCCGGACTATGTACGGAAACTGACCGAACCACCATGCGACTGTCGTTAATGCAGCCACCATTTGATAGACCTGTGTACATATGACGGACAAAACAGAGTAATAATTCCTTGAGAAAAATGAACCCAAACAAGCAAAAAATACTGGGATTAATAACACCTGGTTTATTTGTTGTAGCAATCCGAAGGAAGGTGATTCCTAAAATTGGGACCCGCTCCGCACACCCATTGCCTGATGGGTGATAAAACGACGGCATGGCAATGCTGGTAAAGGTTGACTCGCCGAGGCAAAGCCCTCGGCCCAGCTAACATGATGGAGCTGGTCGGCTAGTGACGCCGAAGTGTCCGGAGTAGGTTGATGAAGAGATGGCGAAGCCCAAGGTCCAGCCGAGATGTCGAAGCCTCGATGTCAGCCGATGAGTCGAAGTAGGTCGGCGTGATGGACACCAGCTTGAAGAAGCAATAGTGCGGCCCCGTCGATGCAGGTCGTGACGTGGTCGATGCCGGCTTGATGAAGCGACCGTGCGGCGATGCCGGTATGCCCGCTCCGTGTAATCCGTGGGGCGGCGATGTTGGTGATGATTTATCCTTCGTGATGCCGGGCTCTTGTTCGTCTTGCCGAGATGATGATCCAAAGAAGTTGAGCTCGGCTCAACAAAGTGACGCCGTGTCTAGCGCAGGTCGGCAGCCGTGGAGTAATATTGCCGGACTGGTTTGACACCAGCATGATGTTGAAGATCATGTTCAAAAGATCTTACAGTTAGTGGGATGTGTTCAGGAACAAAACACAATACCCCATACAAAACTTCCTTCAAAAGGGATGTCTGAAATCCTGTTCATAAAAAAGATGAACTCGGGTCGGATTCGTTTTCGCGCAGAAAACAGATCCGAAAAGTGATGCACTAATCGGAAGGTTCCCGGAGTTTGGACGGTCGGATCGAGCCGAAATTTTGAGAGGTGGTAGATATAGGAATTCCGCAGCCTATCAACGGTTGGATCTTCCAAAGGACGTCCGATCTAGAAGTTGGACACCACGCCCTAAACTCATCCAAATTCCCGTCCAGATTTGACAGGGCTCCGGTATATCGTGGATTGCCAGAGATTCCTCCATCGGAACTCGACGAAATTTTCCAGGGTTGTTGTAGACTCAATTCCGCACAATTCCACCAAAGCGATCGTCAAAGCGATACTCGAGGAGGTGGTGGTGGCAGATACGAGTTCGCTGTCCAGAAAAACAGCACGGTCGCTTGAGGGCAATGTTGACGTTGAGCCCCCGAGCTCCATAGATGATTCCTTCGTGATCTTGATAGAGATCGGAGTTGATGTTTGATGAAGGCCCTCATCCGGACATGGTGATCCGAACACGGGGCGCAATTCTTGGTCGAACCAAGGTGACCAGTCGAGCTGGTGACGAAGATGCCGAAGTCGCAGTTGATCTGCAGGCGAGCCATCAATCCTTTTCTCGATCACACAGCGGAACTCTCAATGAAAGCACCAATGTCGGTGTCAAAACCGGCGGATCTCGGGTAGGGGGTCCCGAACTATGCGTCTAGGTGGATGGTAACAGGAGACAAGGGACACAATGTTTTACCCAGGTTCGGGCCCTCTTGATGGAGGTAAAACCCTATGTCCTGCTCGATTAATATTGATGATATGGGTAGTACAAGAGTAGATCTACCACGAGATCAAGGAGGCTAAACCCTAGAAGTTAGCCTATGGTATGATTGTTGTATATATTGTATATCTATCGACTAGCCTGGCCTCGGTTTATATAATGCACCGGAGGCCTAGGATAACAAGAGTCCTAGCCGAATACACCGGTGGGGAGAAGTCCTTGTCTTGATCGCCAAGTCTTGTGGAATCTTCCTTGTATGCAGTAGCCGTCCGAACTGGCCCATAAGTATACGGCCACGGGGGTCCTCGGCCCAATCTAATAGATCGGGAGACGACGTGGTGAGTACCCCCTAGTCCAGGACACTGTCACCCGGCTCCTATGTTTTGGCACCTTATGTTCCGCTCTATCGGCTAAGGTAGCGCTAGGAGAACTACTGCGATTGTGCCCCGGTTCTGCCGGGCTGAGCACCTCAGTAGAGAAAGCTAAAACTGACTATCATGATAAGGCGGGAGACTGGTCGCTATTCGGTGAGGTTTTCGAGTCCCTAAAGACTTATGCCGCTTAGGGCGAGGGGCCGACCCTGTCCGGCTTAAAGGCGTGTATCGCGCCCCAAATTCGGCCTTCCGAATACCAGGGGCTTCGCCGAAATTTAAAATTATAGAATTCTATGGCTAAGTGAGAGTGATAAAGCATTATTAGTCCGGTTGCCTGGTTCGTTGTGCTGAGCACCTCCCTCGAAGGACCCAAACATGGGAACAAGAGTGCTCAGGTTTATCCCGAACACCTCAGCACTAGTGGCATGGGGGAAGAAGCCGAGGACTAGCCATCTCTCAGATTGGATAAACAACCAAACAGAAGGTAATATTTTAAATTCACACAAGCGTTGCGTAGCGCATATGAAACAAGTTTTCATCATACAGGATCACACGAGCAAGTTTACTAAAATATTACATCCTTTGAACATTCGTCCGCCACAAGACGGGCACCCTTCAGGACACTCTCATAATAAATTTCGGGGGTGCGATGCTCCTTGCCCTGCGGCGGCTCTTCCTTGATCAGCTTCACGACGTCTAGCTTGGCCCACTTCACCTTCACACGGGCGAAAGCCCGGCGTGCACCTTCGATGCAGACGGACCGCTTGACGACCTCCAACCATGGGCAGGCATCTACAAGCCGCCTCACCAGGCCGAAGTAGCTGTTCGGAAGGGCGTCGCCAGGCCACAGCCGGACTATAAGGCCCTTCATGGCCTGTTCGGCCGCCTTGTGCAGCTCGACCAACTACTTTAGCTGGTCGCTCAGAGGCATCGGGTGTTCGGTCCCAGTATACTGAGACCAGAACAACTTCTCCGTTGAGCTTCCCTCCTCGGCCTGGTAAAACTGCGCGGCATCCGACACGCTGCGGGGCAAATCTGCGAATGCTCCTGAAGAGCTCCGGATCTGGGTAAGTAATCGGTAATTTACTTTTACATGCTTGCTTTGCATATAGAAAGCCTTACCCGCCGCTATCTTCTTCATCGCGTCGATCTCTTGGAGAGCCTTTTGGGCTTCAGCCTTGGCACTTTTTGCGCTCTCGAGGGCCGTGGCAAGCTCAGACTCCCGCGTCTTTGAGTCAAGCTCCAATGCCTCGTGCTTCGCCACGAGAGCCTGGAGCTCTTGCTGCACCTCGCCCACACGAGCCTCTTGTTTTTCCCGCTCGGTGCGCTCCTTGGCCGCTTTATCTTCGGCCTTGGTTAGCGCTTGCTTCAGGGTCGCCACCTCAGTCATGGCCCCTGGCAAATATACGATGATCCCGTCATTTTGCAATCGCGACTTCTTTTATATATACATATCTATAGACAGGGTATTACTTACCCTTGTTCTCCTCGAGCTGCCTCTTGGCAAGGCTGAGCTCTTTCCTGGACCCCTCGAGGTCCTGCTTCAGTACGGCGACCTCCGCAGTCAGTGCGGCGCACGCCAGCAGCGAAGCCTGCATATGCATATTGACACACTTATATTAGACTCCTGCGATATTATTTGATCCTCTGTTCGGCTTTTCTTTGTGAACACCGAACAAAGCATCAAGGGCTACTGTCTATGCGGTAATATTTCTACTACATTTTAAAACACTTACCTCGAAGCCTGTTAGAAGGCTGGCACAGGCTTCAGTCAATCCGCTCTTGGTGGACTGAACCTTCTGGATCACCGCACTCATGAAGTGCGGTGCTCCTCGTTGATGGAAGCGCTGCGAAGCGCTTCCAGCAGACTGTCCGGCGCCTCTGGATGGACAGAGGTCACCGGCACAGGCGTCTTGCCCCTCTTAGAAGGAGGCCGCCTGCCCGAGTCCGGAACCGCTGGAGGGTCCGGCGCGGTGTTCGGCTGAGGGCCGAACTCAGAGCTCTCAGGGGCCCCGTCCCCTCGGCTCCCGGAGTCCGGAAGGTCGCCTTGAGGCGCCTCCGGGACTGTCTCCCCTCGATCCGGTGCCTCTTGAGACAACACCTCAACGTCGTCGGCAGGATGAGTGGGGGTGGCAGTCGGGACTGGATCGCTATCCATGTCCGACAAGCCCAAGGAGCCGTCCGATGATACCTCGATATTGGCTCATGGCGGCCTGCATAATTATGTTTGGCGATTAGGGAAAACAGTGCGACAAAGGAATTCCATGAGTTACTCTAGTATCCGAATACTTACGATCTCCCCGGGGGCTTGGCCCTGGGCAACCACTCGTCTTCGCCTTCGTTGGCGGCGGTGGAACTGTCCGGAAGGAGAGTCCTTCCCTTCTTGGACCCTCCGGCCTCCCCAGTTGGGGCGGCCTTCCTTTTCCTGTCTCCCCCAGTCGGTGGGGGAGCATCTTCTTCTTCTTCTTCCTCTTCTTCGGGGGAAGAGTGCGCCGCAGAGTCATCGAACGGTGAGTCCGACGACATCTGGTGTCGGGAACTCTTTCGGGTTCCCTTGGCCTTCTTGGTTTTCTCTGACACTGTATAAGGGGCCGGAGTCAACATCTTCGCCAGAAGAGCGTCTGCGGGGCCTTCAGGAAAAGGAGCTGGACAGTCGATCTGTCCGGCCATCTTCTGCCAGTCCTGTCAAAGGTACGGGAGTTTAGATCCCGCATAGAGTTAATCTATAAAAAAATAAGTATCCCGTGAAAGGTAAAGCAGCTTACCGCACTGGCTTGGCGCTTCGCGCCAAATCCGCGATCCTCAGTAATAGGAGGGGGGACCTCGGCACTTTTGAACAGCACCCTCCAGGCATCTTCATGAGTCGTGTCGAAGAGCCTGTTCAGAGTTCGGTGCTGCGTCGGGTCGAACTCCCACAAGTTGAACTCCCGTTGTTGGCACGAGAGGATCCGACGGATGAGCATAACTTGGACTATGTTGACAAGCTTGAGCTTCTTGTTCACCATGTTTTGAATACATGTGTGGAGTCCGGTCAGCTCTTCCGAAGTACCCCAGGACATGCACTTCTCTTTCCAGGAGGTGAGCCGCGTGGGGATGCCAGATCGGAACTCGAGGGCCGCTGCCCATACAGGCTCGCGCGGCTCGGTGATGTAGAACCACCCCGATCGCCACCCCTTTATGGTTTCCACAAAGGATCCCTCGAGCCATGTTACGTTGGGGATCTTGCCCACCATGGCGCCTCCGCACTCTGCCTGGCGGCTGCCCACCACCTTCGGCTTGACATTGAAGGTCTTCAGCCATAAGCTGAAGTGGGGCTTGATGCGGAGGAAGGCCTCGCACACAATGATAAACGCTGAAATGTTGAGGACGAAGTTCGGGGCTAGATCGTGGAAATCCAGGCCGTAATAGAACATGAGCCCCTGGACAAATGGATGGAGAGGGAATCCCAGTCCGCGGAGGAAATGGGTGAGGAATACTACCCTCTCATGGGGCCTGGGGGTGGGGATGAGCTGCCCCTCATCTGGGAGCCGGTGCGCGATGTCGTCGGGCAGGTATCCGGCTCTCCTCAGTTTCTTGATGTCTCCCTCCGTGACGAAGGAGACCATCCACCTGCCTCTCGCTCCGGACATGGTTGGAGAAGGTTGAGGTGGGAAGTGTGGACTTGGGCGCTAGAGCTCGAGTGTGCGAAAATGATGAGCAAAGGAGGAAGAAGGCGTGGATAGGAAGGTGAATCCTTATCCTTTTATATGGGCGGACAAAACTGAGCGTTCCCACTTGCCTGGTAAAACTCGCTTATCCCCCAAGTGCCATAATTAATGGCGCGGTTGGGTTACCCACGCCCGTATTGATGAGAATCCCGTAATAAGGGGACACGATCTCTGCTTTGAAAAGACGTGTCGAAAAACTGCCTCGCGTTATGTGCGGGGCTGGTTAAAGGGAACGGTTCGAATAATCACCGGGCCATGACATAACGTCATGCTGCCAAAACAAGTCAGCAAATTAGATCTGCGAAAATATTATTCTCTCTATGGTGGAATGTGGAACTTATTTTGCAGGGTCGGACACTATCCTCGTATTCAAATTCTTCTGTGATGTATTCGGAGAAGGAACCCGCCTTGCAATGCCGAAGACAATACTGCGCGCCGGACTCATCGTCATTGAAGTCTGGTTCAGGGGCTACTGAGGGAGTCCTGGATTAGGGGGTCTCCGGACAGCCGGACTATCTCCATTGGCCGGACTGTTAGACTATGAATATACAAGATTGAAGACTTCGTCTCGTGTCCGGATGGGACTCTATTTGGAGTGGAAGGCAAGTTAGGCAATACGGATATGGATATCTCCTCCTTTGTAACCGACCTTGTGTAACCCTAACCCTCTCCGGTGTCTATATAAACCGAAGGGTTTTAGTCCGTAGGACAACAATCACAACATACAATCATACCATAGGCTAGCTTCTAGGGTTTAGCCTCTCTGATCTCGTGGTAGATCTACTCTTGTACTACCCATATCATCAATATTAATCAAGCAGGACGTAGGGTTTTACCTCCATCAAGAGGGCCTGAACCTGGGTAAAACATCGTGTCCCCTGCCTCCTGTTACCATCCGGCCTAGACACACAGTTCGGGACCCCCTACCCGAGATCCGCCGGTTTTGACACCGACACCAAGCCTTTGAGATTGGTACTCGACAAACTCAGAGAACATCAATTCTATGCGAAGTTTTCAAAGTGTGAGTTTTGGCTCGATGAGGTTCTCTACCTTGGCCATATCATCTCCGCCAAGGGCATAGCTGTTAATCCTGAGAAGGTGTCTGCAATTGTGAATTGGGAACCGCCTCAGAATGTGAAGCAGCTCCGCAGTTTCCTTGGGCTTGCAAGCTATTGTCGAAGATTCATTGAGAATTTCTCTAAGATTGCAAAGCCTCTTTCCAACCTCCTCCAGAAACATGTCAAGTATGTCTGGACGCCTGAATGTGACATTGCTTTCAACACCATCAAAGAGAAGTTAGTCACAGCTCCTGTTTTGACTCCTCCTGATGAATCCAACCCATTCGAAGTTTTCTGTGATGCCTCCCTGCAAGGTCTCGGTGCTATGTTAATGCAAGAGAAGTAAGTTGTGGCCTATACCTCTCGCCAGTTGAAGCCCAACGAAAGAACTACCCCACTCATGACCTCGAGTTGGCGGCAGTTGTCCATGCTTTATTAATGTGGAGACGTCTCTTGTTGGGAAGGAAAGTGGACATCTTCACGGATCATAAGAGCCTCAAGTACATCTTCACTCAACCCAACCTCAACCTCAGGCAGACTCATTGGGTCGAAATGATTCAGGAATACGATCGGAGTATTGAATATACTCCAGACAAGGCCAATGTCATTGCTGATGCTTTGAGCAGGAAGGCTTACTGCAACAGCTTAATTCTCAAGCCCTTCCAACCAGATCTTTGGGAAGCTTTCCGCAAACTTAATCTCCAAGTTGTTCCTCAAGGCTTTCTTGCCAATATCCAAGTCTCTCCTACTTTGGAAGATCAAATTCGTGAGGCACAACTTCTTGATGCCATGGTGAAGAAGGTAAAAAATGGGATTGCCAAGAGCCAACCCAAGTACAAGTGCTATCGCCTTGATGACAAAGATACTCTTTTCTTCGAGGATTGAATTGTGGTTTCTAAAGGCAACCTAAGGAAAGTCATTATGAACGAGGCTCACAATTCCCTTCTATCCATTCATCCTAGAAGTACGAAGATGTACCATGACCTCAAGCAGTCGTATTGGTGGACTCGAATGAAGCGAGAAATTGCTCAGTTCGTGAAGGAATGTGATGTCTGCAGAAGAGTGAAAGCAGAACACCAACGGCCAGCCGGTCTCCTCCAACCTCTTGCCATTCCAGAATAGAAGTTTGACCATATTGAGATGGACTTCATGACTGGATTTCCCAAGTCCAAGCGTGGCAATGATGTTATCTTCGTCGTCATCGACAAGCTTACTAAAGTGGCTCATTTTCTTCCTATCAAAGAATCTATCACAGCAGCTCAGTTGGCAGAGCTATACACCTCCAGGATTGTCTCTTTGAACATCATTCCGCAGTTGATATCTTCAGATCGTGGAAGCATCTTTACTTCTAAGTTCTGGAATTCCTTCCTGAAGGCCATGGGCACAAACATTCGCTTCAGCACAGCCTTCCATCCTCAAACTAGTGGACAAGTCGAGCGAGTCAATCAAATTCTTGAAGATATGCTCAGGGCTTGTGTCATTTCCTTCGGTATGAAGTGGGAAGATTGTCTTCCATATGCCGAGTTCTCCTACAACAACAGCTTCCAAGCGAGTTCGGGCAAGGCCCCATTTGAGATTCTCTATGGCAGAAAGTGCCATACTCCTCTTAATTGGTCAGAGACCGGTGAATGCCAACTTCTTGGTAATGACTTAATCACAGAAGCTGAAGAAATGTGCAAAGTCATTCGTGAAAATCTCAAAGCCGCGCTATCGCGCCAGAAGAGTTACTATGATAGCAAGCATCGTGACTTGGCTTTCGAGATCGGAGACCATGTCTACCTCCGCGTCTCTCCAATGAAAGGCACTCGTTGCTTCGGTATCAAAGGGAATCTTGCCCCTAGATACGTGGGTTCTTTCAAGATCATTGGCAAAAGAGGCGACCTCACCCATCAACTTGAGCTTCCGTCCAACTTCGTGAATGTGCACGACGTGTTTCACGTGTCACAGCTTCGCAAGTGCTTCAAGACTCATGACAACACCATCAACTTCGAAGAGATTGATCTCCAAGAAGATCTGTCTTATCATGAGCATCCCATTGCTATTCTTGAACAAACCGAGCGCAAGACTTGCAACAAGTCTATCAAATTCCTAAAAGTGAAGTGGTCACACCATTCTGACCGAGAAGACACCTGGCAACGCGAGGATCACCTCTGTTCCAAATATCCGGAGTTCTTTCAGTCCTAGATCTCGGCACGAGATCCTTTCGTAGTGGTGGAGTGTTGTAACGCCCCGGATGTATTTTGCCATATTTGTAACTCCGACTCTTCCATTTTCGGCTTTAAGTTATGAGATTCCCTTCGTGGTTGGGTTTTGTCTTTGCTTTGTATTTTGTTCATGTCATGCATTTCTTATCATGTCATCATGTGCATCGCATTTGCATACATGTTCGTCTCATGCATCCGAGTATTTTCCCCATCGTCTGTTTTGCATTCCGACACTCCCACGTCCTCTGGTGCCCCCTTTTTGCCTCTTTTCGTGTGCGGGTGCTAAACGTTCTCGGAATGGATCGAGATTTGCCAAGTGGCCTTGGTACACCACCGGTAGACCGCCTGTCAAATTTCGTGTCATTTGGAGTCCATTTGATACTCCAACGGTTAACCGGGGAACCGTAAAGGCCTCGTGTGTGTTGCAGCCCAACACCCCTCCAAAACGGCCCAACAACCCTTCCAAACCACTCCCATGTCCTCCACCGTCGGATCACGATCACGTGGTCGAAAACTACACCTCATTTGGACACTCCAAACTCCTCCTACCTATAAATATGTCCCCCCCGTCCAAAATTCGGGTCAAAACCTAGATCAAATCGCCCCCGCCGCCACTAGACACGTCCGGCCGCCGTCGGACAGGATCCGCCGCCGCCCGCAGCCACTCTCCGCTCGCCACGTGGCAATGCCGCCGCCCACCGCCGCCGGCCCGCCCGAGCCCACGGCGGGCCCTCGAAGCCCGCGCTGCCCGGCCACTCTTCTCGCCACGTGCCCGCGCCCGCTCCTCCACCCGGCGCCGCCGCGCCTCCCTGCTCCTCTGCGCCGCTACCCGGTCACCAGCGCTGCCTGGCGACCAGCACCGCCTCGCCGCCGGGCGACCAGCGCCACCTCGCCAACCCAGGGCCACTCCGTCGCACCAGCGCCGCCTCCCCGCCCTTCTCCTCCGCTTTGGACTCCGGCCACCGCGACGTATTCCGGCGAGATCCACTCCAGTCGAACCTCGACATCCATGCAAGTCGAAACCCTAGATTTGGGAATTTCGGAGGTCTAATTTTCCGTAAGTCATTTCCCCCTCATATTTTATTGCTTTGTTCAACGCATCATAACTTCTTCACCGTAGCTCTGTTTCATGCGCATACTATATCAAAATGTTCATCATGATGTGCTCTTGATTTTGTTCCATTATGACATGCTTGTTTGAGTTCATCTGGATGCCCAAATAATTGATGCAAGAGTGCTATAAAATGTTAGCTCCTGTTACTTGGCAGATTATGAGGATTTGTCATATTTGTCACATTTGTTGTGTGCATCATATGGTCATGAGCTCTATATGTATTTTGATCTATGACATGCCATATTTACAGGGGCGTTTGCCATGTATTTTTGTGATCAATGTGGTGACTAGCACAAGCATGCAAAGTAGCCTTCGTGATATTGCTGATTTCAGGGACTTAGGATTTTGCTAAGTCATTGGTCTGCTGTTATTTTTATGCCATGTAACCATGATGCTACAGTGAGATCCATGCTTGTTTTGAGTTATTTCAGTAAGGATGATTTGGACATATGGTTATGCTCTATCCATCCATGCCCATGTTTGCAATTATGGAGTGCCCTAGCATGTCTCAATCTTGCTCCACTTTTGCTATAAAATGTTCCTGGCAGATTGTTTACATGTTAATCAATTTTGCCAGGGTTTTTGTAGTTGATCCATGCATGCTATGAACTTGCTCTTGCCTTGGTTAGCTTCATACACATGCCATCTTGCTGATGCTATGCTTATCTTGTCATGCAATGCCTTGTGGTGAGTGAATCGAGCTCGTAAAGAGGCCTTCATAACTCTATTTATGCCATGTTCAGTTTTCTACTAAGTCTAAATCTGTTAATGAAACTTGCTATGTTTACATGGGTGCCATCATATCTTCTGTGCCTTTTTGGCTCATGGTCAGTAAGGGATTTTTGTTCTAGGCTTTGAGTAGATTCATTCCATGCCTTTGTTTGCTATGATCTATTCCTGTAGCATGTTGTTTGCTTGCTCTAAACATTGCTTCCTGATGTTAATTTCTGGCATGTTAGTATTTTCACCAAGTCTGTGAAGCTGATATCTTTTGCACTTTTGCCATGCTTGTTTGAACCTGTTATAGTGTGTTTTAGCCGTAGCTCAGTGTTCATATTTTGTCAAGCATCTTGAGTAGATCACTGCCATGTGCTTTGTTGCTATGTTGGAGTGTAGTAGCTTAGTTTCTTTTTGCATTCTAGATGGCATCGTGCCGTTAATCGCAGAATTGTGCCATTCTTGTTTTGATTGCCATTTGCAAACCGTGCATCCGATTCCGGTGATCTTTATATCGATTTCGACCGAAATCAACTCATCTTTCCAGCGGAGCACTTGGTTTGCCAAGTTGATGCCTTGTTCAATCTTTCCCTTCGGAGCACGCATATGCATTGCATATCACATCCTGCATGTCATGTCATGTTTTGCATCATGTTGATTGTGCATTGCACCATGATTGATTGCGGGTCATTTGCTTGTGTTCTTGCTTTGAGTAGAGCCGGGAGACGAGTACGTCATCGAGGAACCCGTTGCGTATGCTAACGAGGATCAAGCTTTCGTCAACTCTGAGAATTTTGCAAGCAAGATGACCATACCCTCGAGATCACTTCTATCTTTGCTTGCTAGTTGTTCGCTCTATTGCTATGCCGTGATACCTACCACTTGCTTTATCATGCCTCCCATATTGCCATGTCAAGCCTCTAACCCACCTTTCCTAGAAAACCGTTGTTTGGCTATGTTACCGCTTTGCTCAGCCCCTCTTATAGCGTTGCTAGTTGCAGGTGAAGTTGGAGTTTGTTCCATGTTTGGAACATGGATATTGTTGGGGTATCATTATTATATACTGTTTACTTTAATGCATCTATATACTTGGTAAAGGGTGGAAGGCTCGGCCTTATGCCTGGTGTTTTGTTCCACTCTTGCCGCCCTAGTTTCCGTCATACCGGTGTTATGTTCCTTGATTTTGCGTTCCTTACGCGGTTGGGTGTTATGGGAACCCCTTGACAGTTTGCCTTGAATAAAACTCCTCCAGCAAGGCCCAACCTTGGTTTTACCATTTTCCTACCTACCACCATATACCTTTCCCTTGGGTTCTGCAGACTCAAGGGTCATCTTTATTTTAAACCCCCTCGGTCCAGTGCTCCTCTGAGTGTTGGTCCGAACCTAGCCGCCTGCGGGGCCATGTCGGGGAAACTCGAGGGTTGGTTTTACTCGTAGCCTGTCTCATCCGGTGTTGCCCTAAGAACTAGATACGTGCGACTCCTATCGGGATTTGTCGGCACATCGGGTGGCTTTGCTGGTCTTGTTTTACCATTGTCGAAATGTCTTGTAACCGGGATTCTGAGACTGATCGGGTCTTCCCGGGAGAAGGAATATCCTTCGTTGACCGTGAGATCTTGTGATGGGCTAAGTTGGGACACCTGTCGGTGTCAAACCGGCCGATCTCGGGTAGGGGGTCCCGAACTGTGCGTCTAAGGCGGATGGTAACATGAGGCAGGGGACACGATGTTTACCCAGGTTCGGGCCCTCTTGATGGAGGTAATACCCTACGTCCTGCTTGATTGTTCTTGATGATATGAGTATTACAAGAGTTGATCTACCACGAGATCGTAGAGGCTAAACCCTAGAAGCTAGCCTATGGTATGATTGTATGTGTCCTACGGACTAAACCCTCCGGTTTATATCTAGACCGGAGGGGGCTAGGGTTACACAGAGTCGGTTACAAGGGAGGAGATCTACATATCCGTATTGCCTATCTTGCCTTCCACGCCAAGGAGAGTCCTATCCGGACACGGGACGAAGTCTTCAATCTTGTATCTTCATAGTCCAACAGTCCGGCCAAAGGATATAGTCCGGCTGTCCGGAGACCCCCTAATCCAGGACTCCCTCAGTAGCCCCTGAACTAGGCTTCAATGACGATGAGTCCGGCGTGCAGTATTGTCTTCGGCATTGCATGGCGGGTTCCTCCTCCAAATACTCCATGGAAGATTTTGAACACAAGGATAGTGTCCGGCCCTGCAAAATAATTTCCACCTACCACCGTAGAGAGAATAATATTTCCACAAATCTAATCTGCTGACGCGTTTTGACAGCACGACGTTACGTCATGGCCCGGTCATTATTCGAACCGTTTTTCTCAACCAGCACTGCACATATCGCGAGGCGGTTTTCTCGACATGTCTTGTTGAAGCAGAGATCGTGTCCCCCTTATTACGGGATTCTCATCAATACGGACGTGGGTAACCCACTCGTGCCCGTTGGTATGACTCCTCGATTTTAGGCGAGTCCAAGACGGCCCGAGGAGGACGCTTGACATTCACCCTTTTTATAAAGAGGCCAAGACCTGTCACTTTTTCCTCTCGTGCTCAATAGAATCCTTCCCCCACCTCGAGTTCCAACACGCTAGCCTCAGGTCAGGTGCTTCGGACCTTCAACCATGTCCGGATCCAACCTCCAAGGTCAGTGGATGCCTTCCTCTGTCACAGAGGAGGACATCAAGAAGCTAAGAGAAGCCAGATATCTGACTGCCGAAATCTCGCACAGGCTGCCCGCCTGAGGACAGGCCATCCCCACTCCCGAACCCAATGAGAGTGTTGTGTTCATCTCTCACTTCCTCCGAGGACTAGGCCTCGCTCTGGACCCCTTTGTTAGGGGGCTCATGTTCTATTATGGGCTGGATTTCCATGATCTGGCCCCGGATTCCCTCCTTCACATCTCGTCGTTTATCGTCGTATGTGAGGCCTTCCTTCGCATTACCCCTCACTTCGGCCTGTGGCTCAAGACCTTCAATGTGAAGCCGAAGATGATCGAGGGGCGGCGCGCAGAGTGCGGAGGTGCCGTAATAAGCAAAAGCGTTGATGCTCCATGTCCAGAGGGTTCCTTCCCAGAGGTGTCTAGTTTGTGGTAGCGGGAGTGTTTTTATATCACAGCTCCCCGGAGTGCCAAGTGGGAAGCTGCCCCTGCCTTTTGCTCAGGCCCCCCACCACAATGGACATCATGGATCAGTGAGGGGCTAAACCGGGGTCCAGTAAAGGATGTGCCGATATTGCAAAGTCGCATCCGAGATCTTATTGAGAGAGACGTCAACCTGGTCACAGTGATGCAGGTCATGCTAGTTCGCCAGGTCCCGCCTTGGAAACGTAGACCTCTTTGTTTGTGGGAGTTCAACCCGGAGGGACCGCGAATCATTCAACACTTCCTCGGCATGACACTCGAGGAGATGTACAAGTTGTTCTTCGGACCACAAATAAAGTGTCCGGACACCACCGAGGACGCGGGTCTAAGCTGTAATCGCCCGGATACCCAAGTAAGTAATCCCATGGCCGAACACACTGTTTCTCTTATTTATCACAACATCATGCTGAAAAGTCGCTCTTTGACCAGGATTGGATAACAAAGGCAAAGATGATCAGGTGTCCGCCCCCCTTCCCGAGGGCTTGGCAAATCCAGTACTAGACAGAATGCTGGAGCCGACGCCTTATCAGGTGCCCCCGAAGGAAGATGAAGGGGGGAATAAAGAGTCTGGAAGCGAGCCTCACTCACTACTCGTCCCAACCGGGGGAACGAGCGCCTCAGCGAAGGAGGATAACCAAGGAGAAGAATCTAACATTCCCTCTCCCCGAGGAAGGAAGAGGACTACCTCTGAAGATCCGGAAACAGAGGTTTACAAACGGGGGAAGAAATCTTCGCCAGAGGATCCTACCTGGGGTACCCTTGCTGCACATTGTCCACAAGGGAATCAACCCTCTACCGAGCTGTAAATAATCAAAAAGTACTTTGTAGTGAAAATATCCTACCTTACTTCTGAAGACAATAACCGAAGCTTATATCTTGTAGTTCGGATCGTAGCCCTTCTCGACAGAGTTTGTCTTCGGGGGATCTTCTTCCGGAGATGATGGAGAGCGAAACACCTCCCCCTGCCACCCTGCCTCATGAGGCGGGTGACCCTGAAGTGTCGTCGCGGAGGGTTTCTCCTGATCTGCCAAGGCCAGGGGGTAATCCCTTGGCCACCCGGAGTCCTCAGTATTCGGGTCCTAAAGAGAGCGACAGAAAGCGTCCGGAACTGTACAGTGTGCGGTCGGACGCACTGAAGGATCTTCTGGAGCAAGCGGCCATCTCAGAAGCGCATTGTATGCTAATGGGTATGGTAATTGAAAGGATTTCATCCGCTGAAAGTGGATTGCATGAAGCTTTTATGAGTCTGCTGAAAGGCTTTGAGGTACGTGAAATAGTTTATGTTTTTGACAGTACCGCACACGTTAGGTGTGCCCTATGTAGATAGTAGCCCCTGAGACTCTGGTTGTCGTCGAAAACAATGGAAAACAGAGGATCATAGTCCCAGGTAATGACCAGACCGCCTTTATGTGCAGGTGGCTGAAGCTCCGGTGGCTAGCCGGACTGATGGGTTTGCTGAGCTAAAGCGGCAACTTGATGCGGCCGATGCCGACATCGTGCTTGTCAACAAGCGGCTTGACGAGGCACAGGGTAAGAGATTTCTCCGGTGATCAACACATAGTAAGAGGAGCATGATGCCAGTATCTTTAATATGTTGTGACTGCAGATGGAGCTGCCACCGTGGAGACCCTTCGGGCGGAACTTGCCCAAGCCAAGGAGCAAGCCAGAAATAGCGATGCGGCCGCTCTAAAGGCGATCGAAGAGCTGACGGCCGAACATGCCGCACATTGCCAGAGCAAGGAAAGAATGGCCAAGATGGCCGTTGAGTTGAAAGATGCCGCCGACCATTACCAGCTTCTTGAAGAAGAAAACCGTGCGAAGGCGACGGACCTGGAGAAGGCCATGGTAGCATCCAAGGAAGCCCATTCCAAAATACGAGCGGCGAAGGAGGAGCTGCATCAAGCTGGAGATATCGTAGCTAGGAAGCCCTTTTTGTTGCGGACTAAGTTCGGAGATCCGAAGTATGCACCTCTTGATCAACTATGGAGTTCTGCGGATGCCTATGTGGATTTGGCGGCAAGCGCTGCTGATGCGGCCGAGTACTTCAAGGATCAAAAAGATCGCGAAGTGGAAAAGCTGTTCTGTTCACAGTTCCATGCTCCAGTGTGTCCGCTGCTGTTGAATGAGCAAATGGCTGAGTGGGCCAAGCTCCATAGGTTGTCCGGACTTGCCATGAGGTCTGTTGTGGATCATCTGTGGCCGGGAGGGCCAAGGCCGAATAGTTACTTTAGTTTAGTGCAACAATTCCTTGGTGCTGTGCCGCACATCGATGCTATGAAGAGGTCGGCGTGCATAGAGGGTGCGCGGATGGCCTTTGCCCATGTCAAGGCATACTGGGCGGAGATGGAGGCCACCACTGTTGCAACACAGGGTTCGGCCGTGGGCCGAGTGGCTGCTGAGCACTACTTTTAAGTTCTTGAAGGTGCTCGTTCGATAGAGGCTCAGTGCTCAAAGAATATTATGTTCTAGTGACATGTACTCCCATTGTAAAAACAATGTTTTATTGAGCTATCAAGGCTATATTTATACTTTTGCGTGAAAGTATTATGATGCCTCCTGTGCGGCCGTTTATGTAGATATGTATATAATCTGAAAGTTTGCAATCGTCGGCTTCCGCCCCCACGCATATAATGCGGGGGTGTTCGCAAAAAACGCGTATTCACACTTGATCCAACGTCTTGGTCCATTAAGGAGGTGGTAGCGCAGTGAACGAGGCAATCAGACTATATTGCTTTAACACTTTCACTTAGCCATAGGAGTTTGACGGTGGGGCTACTATATAGCCCCTGATACTTCTGCGCTTGTCCGAATACGGGGCGCGTACGTACATGACCGGGAAACGGCTCTTCGTTAATGCGGAGGAATCCCGAAGATTCCGTTGAGTCATCAAGTGGCTAACCAGTCTCACGCTTTATCATGACAGTCAGTTTTCGGCTTTCTATACTGAGGTGCTCATCCGGATGAACCAGGGCACAATCGCAGTAGTTCTCCCAGTGCTACCTTAGCCGATATAGTGGAATGTAAGGTACCAAAACGTGGGAGCCGGGCAAACCCAACATTTGACCAAAGACATGATTCGGAGCTGATGCATATAAGGCCAAACTCACGACGCCGAACACTCCCTAAGGTATTCGGTCTTTATAACATATGCCGGGCTAAACAAGGCCCTTAATAATAAACCACGGATGACCAGGTACGTGCAATATCCTGACGTGGCCACATGCCAATACGTTGGCATCCTTCTCGGTTGTATTGAGTATCCGGAGGATGTGAACAACAAGAGACAGTAAAAAAGGTTTACACAGGGTCTTAATCTAAAAAGAAACCTTTGAGTGGGTCCCTGCTGCACGTCTGCGCCTGTGTCTCCGTTGTGCCGTGTCCTGGATGGGTGTAGCACGATTGTCATCTGTAAAAGAGAAGAACTTAGGTGAAAGTTGCCGTGCCAGAAAATTGGTTATTATCAATAAACCATTAAAATTCAAGATAAGTCAAGTTGAGCCGGACTAGCCCTGATTACATGCGGGAAGCCCCTGGTACCATCTAGGAGGGTTTGATCATCAAACCAATCTCATGTATATGTAGTGGTGCACCGGACTCGTCTAACCGTGTCCGTGGTCTTGATGACCTGTCATTTTTCCTGGTTGGTGAGGCTGTCTAGTGCTCGGCGGCTAAAGCCGCCGCACATTCTTCCGCGCATAGAGCACGCTCATTATTTCCGCTAACTGTGATGGTGCCACGTGGACTGGGCATCTTAAGCTTGAGAGAAGCATAATGCGGGATTGCATTAAAACGAGCAAAAGCCGCTCTTCCGAGTAGTGCCTGATAGCCACTTCGGAATGGAGCGATGCAGGAAGTTAACCTTTCGCTTCGGAAGTTGTCGGAAGAACCGAATACAACCTCTAGTAATAGAGAGCCCGTGCAACGGGCCTCTAGGCATGGTATTACTCCCTTGGAGGTAGTAGTACGGTGGCTTATTTTTGTCGGGTCTATCCCCATTTTGCAGACTGTGTCCTAATATATCAGATTTAGACCACTGCCGCCGTCCATGAGGACTCATGTGAGATGGTATCCGTTTATTATTGGGTCTAACACCAAGGCCGCCAAACCTTCATGCCGGATGCTTGTCGCGTGATCCCTGCGATCAAAAGTGATCGGGCAGGCCAACCAGGGGTTGAACCTAGGGGTGACGGGCTCTATGGCGCGTGTGTCTCAGAGTGCATGTTTGCTCCTCCTCTTCGTCACATGGATCATGTTGACTGTTTTAACCTCTGGTGGGAATTTTTTCTGTCCTCCAGTGCTTTGCTGGCGAGGCTCGTCCTCGTCTTCGCTTGGTGTCTCCCCCCTTGTGTTCGGCGTTGAGCTTACCTGCCTGCTTGAAGACCCAACATTCTCTGTGGGTGTGATTTGCAGGTTTATTGGGGGTGCCATGAATCTGACATAGTTTGTCAAGAATCTTGTTTAGGCCAGGCAGTCCATCTCTGCTGCCTTTGAAAGGCTTTTTCCGCTGACCTGGTTGAGAGCCCCTGAATCCGGCATTTACCGTCGTATTATCTGGGCTATCTTCTTTATTTCGACGCTTGCTTTTATTGCGTCATGGTTTTCCATTGCCATCCCTGACTTCGGATGTGCTTGGGTCGCTGGTGCTACTGCAGGCTAACCAGCTGTCTTCGCCCATGCAAAAGCGGGTCATGAGACTTGTTAGAGCTGCCATTGTTCTCGGTTTTTCTTGGCTGAGGTGTCTGGCGAGCCATTCGTCTCGGACGCTGTGTTTGAAAGCTGCTAAGGCTTTGGCGTCTGGACAGTCGACAATTTGGTTCTTCTTGGTGAGAAACCTATTCCAAAGCTTTCGGGCGGACTCTCCGGACTGTTGAATTATATGACTTAAATCGTCTGCATCCGGAGGTCGGACGTAGGTTCCTTGAAAATTAGCCCGAAAAGCGTCCTCGAGCTCCTCCCAACTTCCAATTGAATTTTTGGGGAGGCTTTTCAGCCAGTGCCGAGCTGGTCCTTTAAGCTTGACTGACAAGTATTTAATGGCATGGAGATCGTCTCCGCGAGCCATATGGATATGGAGGATAAAGTCCTCAATCTAGACCCCAGGGTCTGTGGTCCCGTCATACGCCTCTATGTTCACTGGTTTGAATCCTTCTGGGACTTCGTGGTCCAGCATCTCATCGGTGAAACATAGGGGGTGTGCGGCACCCCTGTACTTGGATGTACCATGGTGTTCGGATGGTTGTGGTATTTGCTTTTGATTTTGTGCCGGAGCATGCTTCCTAGATCCATTTTATGGATCTGGTCGTACCGGATTTTTGGCGCAAGTCCTCACGTACATCGTGTGTTGACTTATGTGCGTATTTGTTATCCGCTCTATCGCGGTCACAAGGTGGTGGATCCGGCTGGTTGACCGTTTCATTTTTTGGCTGTGTGGGCTCTAAGGCCTCGTCGTTGAATTCAGGTAACAACTTGCGCTTTGGATAGCTCTTTGTGTGGCAACTTCCACCGTACTTTGCTTCGTTGTCGAGAACTTTGTTCCACCTGCTGTTGAGTGTATTTTGTGCGGCCTTAAGCCTTTGCTTCTGCTTCTTCAGACTCCTCACTGTGGCAATAAGCCTTCTGCGGAGGTTCTCTTGCTCCAAGTGCGTTTCCAGGATGATGTGTGCATCTTCGTCCGGACTATTTTCCTCCCCAGAGGGGGTTTGATGAGGTTTATACTCGGTGTCGCCATGTTCGAACGTCGGATCCGTACTATGTTCGCCGCTTGCAGCTTTATCGTGCTCTGCCGCCGGGGCAATGTGGTCGTCGTTTCCTCTGGACTCGACTGGAGTGTTATTTTCTCTTGCGTTGTTATCGCTGTTTTTGCTATGGCGGGACTTAGAGCAGCACCGCTGACGTCGGTGCTTGGGTTGCTTCTTGGAGGGGCCATCCTCCGCTGTCTCTTCGCCATTGCCTTCTTTGGGTGTATCCACCATGTATATGTCATGTGATGAAGTGGCTATCCGGCGCCCTGTGGGCGCTGGTTCCTGTTCATCTCCTGCATCTTCGTCCATGCCGTTGATGTCTTCGGAGTCTAAGTTGAGCATGTCGGTTAAGTCGTCGACAATGGCTACTAAGTGGGTGGTGGGCGGGCAGCGAATTTCTTCGTCGTCCGTATCCCATTCTAGCCGGACATAGTTCGGCCAAGGTTCTCCTGACAAGGAGAGAGACTTTAATGAATTTAGCACATCGCCGAAAGGCGATGTGCTGAAAGATATCCACGGAGGTGAACCCATGATCGGCGCCCAGTCGGATTCGATGGGCACGGATGCAGGCGGCTCAGAGTCCGTGGCCGGAGACGAATCCAGTGGTTTGGCGACACGGCTCTCGTAAGGGGTGAAGTCAGTATCCGGCTCCATCGCCACTGAGAGTGCGACCTCCATGGCGGGGTCTATCCCTCCATCCTTGGATGGCGCAATTTGCTCCGGATTGAAGGTCGAAGTAGTTGCAGATGCGATCTCCCGAACACTGTCCGACGGCAGAGTTACGTCGTGCTCGTCGTGACTGTGCGGCGCACCTGACACGGGCTCGAATCTGTCGAAGATCAAGTCTCCGCGGATGTCGGCAGTGTAGTTTCAGTTTCCGAATCTGACCTGATGGCCAGGGGCGTAGCTCTCAATCTGCTCCAGATGGCCAAGCGAATTGGCCCGTAGTGCGAAGCCGCAGAATACAAAGATCTGTCCGGGGAGGAAAACCTCACCCTGGACCGCATCGCTACCGATGATCTAAGGAGCCATCAAGCCTTATGGCGACGACACAGTGTAACTCTCAATGAAAGCACCAATGTCGGTGTCAAAACCGGCGGATCTCGGGTAGGGGGTCCCGAACTGTGCATCTAAGGCGGATGGTAACAGGAGGCAGGGGACACGATGTTTACCCAGGTTCGGGCCCTCTTGATGGAGGTAATACCCTACGTCCTGCTTGATTGTTCTTGATGATATGAGTATTACAAGAGTTGATCTACCACGAGATCGTAGAGGCTAAACCCTAGAAGCTAGCCTATGGTATGATCGTATGTGTCCTATGGACTAAACCCTCTGGTTTATGTAGACACCGGAGGGGGCTAGGGTTACACAGAGTCGTTCACAAGGGAGGAGATCTACATATCCGTATTGCCTAGCTTACCTTCCACACCAAGAAGAGTCCCATCCGGACACGGGACGAAGTCTTCAATCTTGTATCTTCATAGTCCAACAGTCCGACCAAAGGATATAGTCCGGCCGTCTGGAGACCCCCTAATCCAGGACTCCCTCAACACCCCTGCAAGGTTTTGAACTTTCGGAAGCCGTGCCCGCGGTTATGGGCAGATGGGAATTTGTTAATGTCCGGTTGTAGAGAACTTGACACTTAATCTAATTAAAATGAATCGACCGCGTGTGTAGCCGTGATGGTCTCTTTTCGGCGGAGTCCGGGAAGAGAACACGGTATCGTGTTATGCTTGAACATAAGTAGCCTCACGATCACTTCTTGATCATTATTAGCTTCTCGACCGTGCTTTGCTTCTCTTCTCGCTCTCTTTTGCGTAAGTTAGCCACCATATATGCTAGTGCTTGCTGCAGCTCCACCTCACTACCTTTCCTACCTTTAAGCTTAAATAGTTTTGATCGCGAGGGTGTGAGAATGCTTAGTCCCCGTGACTCAGAGATACTTCCAAACAGATGCAGGTGCCGATGATGCCAGTACAGGGGACGCTACCGAACTCAAGTGGGAGTTTGACGAGGATTCGGGCCGTTACTATGTTTCTTTTCCGGATGATCAGTAGAGGAGCCCAGTTGGGGCGATCGGGGATCTATCATTTGGGGTTGTCTTTCTTTATTTTGGTTCCGTAGTTGGACCTTGATTGTATCCTGGATGATGTATGCTATATTTATGTATTGTGTGAAGTGGCGATTGTGAGCCGACTCTTTATCCCTTTCTTATTCAGTACATGGGATGTGTAAAGATTACCCCTCTTGCGACATGCCTACCATGCGGTTATGCCTCTAAGTCGTGCTCCGACACGTGGGAGATATAGCCGCATCGTGATTGTTAGAAGTTGGTAATCAGAGCCTTCCCCAACTTAGGAGCCCCTGCTTGATCGAATCACTGACGTTGTTGAGTCTAGAAGAAAATGTTTTGAGTCTTAGGATTATATATATCGGAGAGTAGGACTCTTTTTACTCCCCAGTCCCTTCGTCGCTATGGTGAGGCCTCCTGACGTAGAGTTTTGACTCTTCTCTCCTCAAATTTCACTAATTTTTTTTAGGATCACATGGGTATCTTGGAAAGATTCCGATGGTTTTGTGACGAGAACATTATTCTTGGTGCCTCCTGACATTTAGGGGTTGTGGCAGTGTCCCGGTGTAACGCCCTCGATGCGGCTATATCTCCCACGTGTCGAAGCACGACTTAGAGGCATAACCGCATTGAAAGCAATGTCGCAAGTGAGGTAATCTTCACACAACCCATGTAATACATAAGGGACACAGATACATAGTTGGCTTACAATTTCCACTTCACACAATACATGAATAAAGCATTACATCATCCAAATACAAACAAGGTCCGGCTACGGAACCAAAATAAAAGAAGACTACCCCAAAAGCTACACAGATCCCCGGTCGACCCCAACTGGGCTCCACTACTGATCAACTAGAACAAAACAACACAAAGGATAAGATCTTCAACGAGCTCCTCCCTAAGCTTGGTTGCGTCACCTGCTCGGTTCAACAGCACCTGCAAGCTGGTTTTGGAAGTATCTGTGAGTCACGGGGACTCAGCAATCTCACACCCTCGCGATCAAGACTATTTAAGCTTAAGGGTAAGGTAAAGGTATGAGGTGGAGCTGCAGCAAGCGACTAGCATATTTGGTGGCTAACATATACGCAAATGAGAGCGAGAAGAGAAGGCCAAGCACGTTTGAGAAACCATGATCAAGAAGTGATCCTAGAACAACCTATGTCAAGCATAACTCCAACACCGTGTTCACTTCCCGGACTCCGCCGAAAAGAGACCATCACGGTTACACACGCGGTTGGTGTATTTTAATTAAGGTCAACTTCAGGTTTTCTACAACCGGACATTAACAAATTCCCATCTGCCCATAACCACGGGCACGGCCTTCGAAAGTTCATAACCCTGCAGGGGTGTCCCAACTTAGCCCATCACAAGCTATCACGGTCAACGAAGGATATTCCTTCTAGCGGGAAGACCCGATCAGACTCGGAATCCCGGTTACAAGACATCCTCAACAATGGTAAAACAAGTCCAGCAAGACCACCCGATGCGCCGACATCCTGATGGGAGCTGCACATATCTTGTTCTCAGGGCAACACCGGATGAACACTACGTACAGCTAAAACCAGCCCTCAAGTTTCCTCGAGGTGGCGCCACAAGTGGCTCTGTTTCAGACCAACACTTAGACAAGCACTGGCCCGGGGGGGGGGGTTAAAAAAAAGATGACCGTTGGGCTAGCCTAACCCAAGGGAAAAAAGGCTAGGTGGCGAATGGTAAAACCAAGGTTGGGCCTTGCTAGAGGAGTTTTATTCAAAGCAAACTGTCTAGGGGTTCCCATTATAACCCAACCGCGTAAGGAACGCAAAATCCGGGAACATAACACCGATATGACGGAAACTAGGGCGGCAAGAGTGGAACAAAACACCAGGCATAATGCCGAGCCTTCCACCCTTTACCAAGTATATAGATGCATTAATTAAATAAGAGGTATTGTGATATCCGAACATGTAAACATGTTCCAACGAGGAACAACATCTCCATGTTCCAACAAGGAACAAACTTCAATCTTCACCTGCAACTAACAACGCTATAAGAGGGGCTGAGCAAAGCGGTAACATAGACAAACAACGGTTTGCTAGGACAAGGTGGGTTAGAGGCTTGGTTCAATAATATGGGAGGCATGATAAGCAAGTGGTAGGTATCGTAGCATAGGCATAGCAAAAGAGCGAGCAACTAGCAAGCAAAGATAGAAGTGATTTCGAGGGTATGGTCATCTTGCCTGAAATCCCGCAAGGAAGAAGAACGAGTCCATGAAGAAGACAAACGGACGTAGTCGAACGGATCCTCACAAAAACGACGTCATCGGAACCAACCCGAAGAAGCAACACCGGAAAGAAGCACACAACATAGTAAACAACCAACACATGAACATGGTATGATATGCGGGATGCGGTATGTGATGCATATGCATGATTTGGAAAGGAATGATTTAACCTGGCCTCAAATTAGAAATCCAAGAGTGCCACTGGAAAGGTGAGATGATTTCGGTTGAAATCGATATAAAGATCACCGGAATCGGATGCACGGTTTGGAAATGGCAAGCAAAACAAATATGGCACCGGTCTGCGATAAACAGCAAGTAACCATATAAATGCAACAAGATAAATATGCTACAGCACTCAAACATGACAACAAAATACATGGCTGGGATCCACTCATAATGCTTGACAAAAGATGAACACTGAGCTACGGCTAATTCATCCATTAACATGTTCAAACAAGCATGGTAAAAGGGCAAACGATAACAGGTTTCAGACTTAGTGAAATTAACACTAGTCTGGGATTTATCATTAGGAAGCACACTTTGGAGCATGAAAACTAGAAGCTACAGGAATTTGAAATGGAAAATCAAGGCATGGCATGAAGCTACTCAAAGGACGTAACAAAAGTCCCTTAGTGACCTTGAGCCAAAAGGGATCAGAAAATACAATTGCAAGCATGGGAACATGGCAAAGACATAAACAGATCTCAAACTTGGTGAAAAACTGGAGCATGCAAATCAGTTAACGAGTAGGCATGTTTACGAGCTCGATGCACTCACTATAGAGCATCGCATGACAAACTAAGCATACAACCATCAAGAAGACATGGCATAGAAGCTAGACATGTCAAGAACAACAACATAGCATGCACGGATCAATAGCAACATCCTCGGCAAAATCGCTAAACATGTCAACAATCTGCCAGGATCATTTTATAGCAAAAGTAGAGCTCGATTGACTCAAGCTAGGGTGCTCCATAATTGCAAAAAAGACATGGATGGATATAGCACCACAATATTAACAAAACATCCTTACTGATCATCCACAAAAGAGGCACGGATCACTAGGAAACAACATGAACATATGGCATAACAACAAAATCAGGACAAGGACTTGGTGAAATTCTAAGTCCCTGAAATCAGCATTACCGATTAGCTACTTTGCAAGCTTGTGCTAGTCACCACAAAGAGCACACAAATACATGGCAAGCACCCCTGTAAAGATGGCATGGCATATAACAAAACATATGTAGAGCTCAGGAGCATATCATGCACACATTAATCATGGCAAAAATGACAAATAGCTATTTGTTGAAACAGATCTGACAAATTACACACATAGCCCTCTTCCAACAACATTTCGGGCATCAAGATGAGCTCAAATAAAAATGATGCAATGAGATGAAATGATGTACTCGTCGAGGCGAACATTTTGATATGCTACACGCACAAATCAGTGCTACAGATGCAGAGTTACGATGCGATGAATAAGTCTGAAAAAGTAGCAGATCTGGGGACTTAGCAGTTTTTCAGTGATCGTCAAATAGTAAAATCGCATGGGGGCGGATGATAGCTGGCGCTCACCTTGGGTCTGGCCCAGTTCAGCGGAGAGGCGGCGCGGGCCGAGGCTGGAGGTGGGCTGGTCGCGGTGCGGGTCCACGGGGCTAATTCCTCGTCCTCCTCCCGACCCGATCGGGAGCGAGAGACAGGGCGGCGGCGGCGCACCATGGAGCTCCGGCAATGACGCTCGAGGACGGCGGGGAAGCCGAGACCGATGACAGGCGGCAGATCCGGTGAGGTCCGGCCCGTCCAGCGACGAGCAAGAGGGCGGCGGCGCCATGGGGACGGCAAGGAGCTCGGGCGGCGAGGACACGAGAGCACGGTGCTCTAGCGAGGTTGCAGGCGGTGGCGGAGAACTCCGGCGAAGGGTGGCGCGCGGGCGCGGTGGCCGTCGAGCGGCGTCTCCGGCCAGAGGCGCATGGCGGCGGACGCGGATACTCGTGGGCGAAAGGCGACGCAGCTTCGGGCCCGCATGGGCCCCGGATGGGCTCCGCGGGCCGCGGTGGCGGGGAGGAGAGAGAAGGTCGGCGGTGGACAGGTGTCATGCCTTGATTGGCGCGGGACGGCAATGCTGCTGAGGTGGCGCGCTCCGATTGGTCGGAGTGATGTGGCGGCGGGGTGGACGCGTCCGGCGGTGGAGTGGACATGTCCGGTGGCGCGCAGAGGAGGAGATTAGGGTTTCATCTGCGCGAGAATTTGAAGGGGATCACATATTTATAGGTAGAGGGAGCTAGCAGAGTCCAAATGAGGTGCGGTTTTCGGCCACGCGATCGTGATCGAACGACCGAGAGGATGGAAGGGGTTTAAGTGGGTTTTGGGCCACTTTGGAAGGGTGTTGGGCTGCAACACACACGAGGCCTTTTCGGTCCCTTGGTTAACCGTTGGAGTATCAAACGAAGTCCAAATGGCACGAAACTTGACAGGCGGTCTACCGGTGGTAAACCAAGGCCACAAGACAAGTCTCAGTCCAATCCAAAAACGTTTAACACCCGCACACGAAAAGAGGTAGAAAAGGGACACCGGGTGACATAGGAGCGCTGGATTGCAAAACGGATAACGGGGAAAATGCTCGGATGCATGAGACGAACATGTATGCAAATGAAATGCACATGATGACATGATATGCAATGCATGACACGCAAGAAATGGCAAGGCAACACCAACGAAATAACTGGAGGACAACTGGCACATCGGTCTCAGGGCGCTACAACACTCCACCACTACGAGAGGATCTCGTCCCGAGATCTAGAATGGCACCGGAGGGAAAACGGAATTGAAAGAGAAGAGGTAAAACTAAGTTGCTTCTTTGACAAACGAGTGAAACCAAAGAACCTTGAAAAGGTTAAGCCATTTCGAGAAAAGAATACAATGGAGATAAATGAAGTTGAAAGCACTCCGTTAGAAAAGAGGAACAAGGAAGAACAACTTCGGTCAGCACTCCGGTTGAAAAGTGATACAAGACTTGATAAGATGAAAAGAACTTGAGCAGAGGACATGACACTCCGGTTAAATGGATAAGCAAAAGAAAGAAGCATGATCTTGACAAAACAAAATGATGGGTTGAAAAGAGCAACATCGCAATGCCTCCGGAAGAGAGAAATAGAAGATAGATCATTGAGATAAAAGAATGTAGAAGAAAATGCCAACTTCTGCTACAAAAGAGCTTGAAAAGGTATCCTTAGGAGAAGGGTTGAACGGAGTTGTTGGAAAACCAACAACGAAAAGGATAAGCTTGATATGGTCTTATGGAATACAAATCAAATTATGAGGTGATGACCTGCCACTTACGGGAAAAGAATTGGATTGATATCAACAAGGAGACGCGAAAGCTATTTCACCGTGAGGATAAATGAAGAACTTGGATCGTTTATAAGCACCATAAATAGCAACATCCTTACGGAAGGCTTTAGGTGAAATATAACCCAAGGTAATTCCAAAGAAGAGATTGATGGATTTAAAATACCTCATTCTTAACAACATGTGATTCATGAAACATGAACTCAAATTATCAAGAATGATGTAATATCACCTCCAATGGTACGGAAGGAAGAATTGCACTTCGGATTACAAGAAGAAGAATGCTTGAGCTCCTTAAAAGAATCCCGATGAGAACTTCGAGAAGGAAATAAATCCTTGATGAACCATCATGTAGGACCTCCATGAAGAACTCCGGTAACAAAAGGATAACGAAAAGAAATAGAAGTTGAAAACACAAGGTGAAACCTTGCGATGACTGGATGAAGCTCTGCGATGAGATAAGTTGAAACTTGGAACTCTGGAAAAGAAAAGATGAATCAAGTGAAACCGAGAATTTAATCATCGTGAACAAACTCCGGAAGAAAATATTAACATATGGATGAAACAAGAATAAGAATTACATTATGCTTATCCTTCACCAATTCAAATTGATGACAAGCAACGGATTTGACATACTACTTATTCTCGTAGAAAGGATTAAGATAGATATACTGCAAACTTGAGAAAAGACTTCAACGAACCACCATTAGCATATGGAAAGCACGAATGAATTGATATGAAAACCTAGAAAGAGAACTCTTGAACGAACCACCGTAAGAATTGAAAATGAACGAATAGAAGATAAAGAAACACCGGGAAGAATTATGAAATGAACGAAGATGCTTGAGAGGATTTAGATACCAGTGAAACGAAGAGATCATGAACTGATTAGAGACTACTTGAATGATGCCCCAGTAAGATTTAGAGAAAGAGAGCTGAAAGCTGAGAATGAATACTTCTGAGGTGATGGGCTCCGGATGATCGAACTAAAAAGACTCCTGAATTGGTCCGGATGGGTGAAAAGAATTCTCACAATCGAAAACAATTATGAGAGGAAGGAAACAAGCTAGAACCATGAATCTTGAAGAGAATGGATAGGATTGAGAGCAAATCTTCTTCGGTCTTCAGCTGCAGAGAATGACGATGATAAAGACCACCATGAATTGTTGAGACACTCCGTGATGAAGAATAGAAAGGTTGAGCCAACGATGAAAAGAATTTGAAGGATCTTGGAGAAAGGCATTTGACTTATGATAATTCATACTTACGTCAAACATGGAAAAGAAATTTGAGGATAGATCTGGGAAAAGAAGAGTCAGGTAAGATCCTGGAAAAAGACCTGTGGGTTAGGGCCCATTGAAAAGATACACCGTTGAAATGATTGCTCAAAAGAGAGATTGCACCGGTTGAATTAAATGGCTAGAATAAGAAACCAATCTCAAAAGAGCTTGAACGAAAGCAGAGTGGAAACACGAGTCTTCGAGATATCTTGAACACTCCGGAACAATTTAATAGCGAGAAGTGGATGATAATAAGGTGCACTGGCATGAGAAGGTATTTAAAACGAGGAAAAGGGATATGATTAACACCAAGGCTTGAATTAGATCCACCGGAGAAGATAAAAGAAACGAAGAATGATGCGCTTGAAGCTCCATTAGAATATTCATGGGAATCGCCGGATAAGAATATTGACGGAAAAGAATGGAGAGACTTCATATGAATAAAAGGATACTTGATTAAGAATTCCGAGTCCTCGAAGAAAAAGGGTGGGAGGGAGGGAAAAACAAAGACAACTTGGGGACGGATGAAACAGACACGTTGGGAAAAACCGAGAGGTGATCTTGCGATGTTAAAATGATCGGATCCACTTGAAGAGAAGCACACCGGTTGAAAAGGATTAACATGACAATCTCGATTATCATGAAGGATTAGTATTCATAGAGAAATATGAGAACACCGCTTAGAAAAGGGATGGAATCCACATTTGTCTCTGAAGCAACTCGAATACCACAACTCAAAACAAAATAAGGATTGGCTTGCAAAATAAGCCAGAACAAACATATGATAGAGATTTCGTCCAAAGTTTTCGTGGTGGGGCCTACACGGGCTCGATCGTACAGCACCATCATGTACAAGGCAGTGCACATGACATACGAAGCATCCCCGAGTTGGCATAGCCAAGGACTCTTTAAGACACAACGAGACCACTGTAAAACCAACCGTGAATAGGCGGACCACTAGATGTCGAACCCCAATTTCATATCATACATTTGTCGGAAAGATATCCTAGGAGCTACTTGAATTCCCACTTATAAACTCCCGAAATTTTCCGGTTATGCAATCAGGTGTTGGGGATACAGGAGAAGCATAATATCTCACCCAAAACTAGCAAATCCTACATCCAGCTGTATCCATCGTTCAACACATAACCAAGAAACCTTCGGAAATCATTTACCTCAACCTTCGAAAAGCATCCATTATACGAGTTATGGCAATACTCCCGAACTCCCGCCACAGTACTGGGTGGCGTCAAGGTTACCTCACCAACAACTGCATAAAAGAGATTTTTGATGTCGGCGAAACTAAACTCAGGTATTCCAGAACCGCAACGATAAAATTGTGACGACAACACCTTGGAGCTCAACTCCCCGGGACACTGCCACAACCCCTAAATGACAGGAGGCACCAAGAACAATGTTCTCGTCACAAAACCATCGGAACGATTCCAAGATACCCGCGTGATCCTAAATTTTTTTAGTGAAATTTGAGAAGAGAAGAGTCAAAACTCTATGTCAGGATGCCTCACCAGAGCGATGAAGGGACTGGGGAGTAAAAAGAAGTCCTAACTCTCCGATATATATAATTCCTAAATGACTCAAAACATTTCTAGACTCAATAACGCCAGCGATTCGATCAAGCAGGGGGCTCCTAAGGCCGGGGAAGGCTCTGATTACCAACTTGTAACGCCCTCGATTCGGCTATATCTCCTATGTGTCGAAGCACGACTTAGAGGCATAACCGCATTGAAAGCAATGTCGCAAGTGAGGTAATCTTCACACAACCCATGTAATACATAAGGGACAGAGATACATAGTTGGCTTACAATCGCCACTTCACACAATACATGAATAAAGCATTACATCATCCAAATACAAACAAGGTCCGGCTACGGAACCAAAATAAAAGTAGACTACCCCAAAAGCTACACAGATCCCCGATCGACCCCAACTGGGCTCCACTACTGATCAACTAGAACGAAACAACACAAAGGATAAGATCTTCAACAACTTCCTCCTTGATCTTGGTTGCGTCACCTGCTCGGTTCAACGACACCTACAAGCTAGTTTTGGAAGTATTTGTGAGTCACGGGGACTCAGCAATCTCACACCCTCGCGATCAAGACTATTTAAGCTTAAGGGTAAGGTAAAGGTATGAGGTGGAGCTGCAGCAAGCGACTAGCATATTTGGTGGCTAACATATATGCAAATGAGAGCGAGAAGAGAAGGCCAAGCACGTTCGAGAAACTATGATCAAGAAGTGATCCTAGAACAACCTAAGTCAAGCATAACTCCAACACCGTGTTCACTTCCCGGACTCCGCCGGAAAGAGACCATCACGATTACACACATGGTTGATGTATTTTAATTAAGGTCAACTTCAGGTTTTCTACAACCGGACATTAACAAATTCCCATCTGCCCATAACCGCGGGCACAGCTTTCGAAAGTTCATAACCATGCAGGGGTGTCCCAACTTAGCCCATCACAAGATCTCATGGTCAACGAAGGATATTCCTTCTAGCAGGAAGACCCGATCAGACTCGGAATCCCGGTTACAAGACATCCTCGACAATGGTAAAACAAGTCCAGCAAGACCGCCCGATGCGCCGACATCCTGATGGGAGCTGCACATATCTCGTTCTCAGGGCAACACCGGATGAACACTACGTACAGCTAAAACCAGCCCTCAAGTTTCCTCGAGGTGGCGCCGCAAGTGGCTCTGTTTCGAACCAACACTTAGACAAGCACTGGCCCGGGGGGGGGGGGTTAAAATAAAGATGACCCTTGGGCTGGCCTAACCCAAGGGAAAAAGGCTAGGTGGCGAATGGTAAAACCAAGGTTGGGCCTTGCTGGAGGAGTTTTATTCAAAGCGAACTGTCAAGGGGTTCCCATTATAACCCAACCGCGTAAGGAACGCAAAATCCGGGAACATAACACCGATATGATGGAAACTAGGGCGACAAGAGTGGAACAAAACACCAGGCATAAGGCCGAGCCTTCCACCCTTTACCAAGTATATAGATGCATTAATTAAATAAGAGGTATTGTGATATCCCAACAAGTAAACATGTTCCAACGAGGAACAACATCTCCATGTTCCAACAAGGAGCAAACTTCAATCTTCACCTGCAACTAACAACGCTATAAGAGGGGCTGAGCAAAGCGGTAACATAGCCAAACAACGGTTTGCTAGGACAAGGTGGGTTAGAGGCTTGGTTCAACAATATGGGAGACATGATAAGCAAGTGGTAGGTATCGTAGCATAGGCATAGCAAAAGAGCGAGCAACTAGCAAGCAAAGATAGAAGTGATTTCGAGGATATGGTCATCTTGCCTGAAATCCCGCAAGGAAGAAGAACGATTCCATGAAGAAGACAAACGGACGTAGTTGAACGGATCCTCACAAACACGGCGTCATCGGAACCAACCCGAAGAAGCAACACCGGAAAGAAGCACACAACATAGTAAACAACCAACACATGAACATGGTATGATATGCGGGATGCGGTATGTGATGCATATGCATGATTTGGAAAGGAATGATTGAACCTGGCCTCAACTTAGAAATACAAGAGTGCCACTGGAAAGGTGAGATGATTTTGGTTGAAATCGATATAAATATCACCGGAATCGGATGCATGGTTTGGAAATGGCAAGCAAAACAAATATGGCACCGGTCTGCGATAAACAGCAAGTAACCATCTAAATGCAACAAGATAAATATGCTACAACACTCAAACATGACAAAAAATACATGGCAGGGATCCACTCATAATGCTTGAAAAAAGATGAACACTGAGCTATGGCTAATTCATCCATTAACAGGTTCAAACAAGCATGGTAAAAGGGCAAACGATAACTGGTTTCAGACTTGGTGAAATTAACACAAGTCTGGGATTTATCATCAGGAAGCACACTTTGGAGCATGAAAACTACAAGCTACAAGAAGTTAACATGGCAAAGCGAGGCATGGAATGAAGTTACTCAAAGCACTTAACAAAAGTCCCTTAGTTACCTTGAGCCAAAAGGGATCAGAAAATACAATTGCAAGCATGGGAACATGGCAAAAACATAAACAGATCTCAGACTTAGTGAAAAACTGGAGCATGCAAATCAGTTAACGAGTAGGCATGTTTACGAGCTCGATGCACTCACTACAGAGCATGGCATGACAAACTAAGCATACACCCATCAAGAAGACATGGCATAGAAGCTAGACATGACAAGAACAACAACATATCATGCATGTATCAATAGCAACATCCTCGGCAAAATCGCTAAACATGTCAACAATCTGCCAGGATCATTTTATAGCAAAAGTAGAGCCCAATTGACTCAAGCTAGGGTGCTCCATAATTGCAAACAAAGACATGGATGGATAGAACACCACAATATTAACAAAACATCCTTACTGATCATCCTCAAAAGAGGCACGGATCGCTAGGAAACAACATGAACATATGGCATAACAACAAAATCAGGACAAGGACTTGGTGAAATTCTAAGTCCCTGAAATCAGCATTACCAATTACGCTACTTTGCAAGTTTGTGTTAGTCACCACAAAGATCACAAAAATACGTGGCAAGCACCCCGGTAAAGATGGCATGGCATATAACAAAACACATGTAGAGCTCAGGAGCATATCATGCACACATTAATCATGGCAAAAATGACAAATAGCTACTTGCTGAAACAGATCTGACAAATTACTCACATAGCCCTATTCCAACAACATTTCGGGCATCAAGATGAGCTCAAATGAAAATGATGCAATGAGATGAAATGATGTACTCGTCGAGTCGAGCATTTTGATATGCTACACGCACAAATTGGAGCTACGGATGCAGAGTTACGATGCGATGAATAAGTTTGAAAAAGTAGCAGATCTGGGGACTTAGCAGTTTTTCAGTGAGCGTCAAATAGTAAAATCGCACGGGGGCGGATGATAGCGGGCGCTCACCATGGGCCTGGCCCAGTTCAGCGGAGATGCGGCGCGGGCCAGAGGAAGCGGGCTGAGGCTGGAGGTGGGCCGGTCACGATGTGGGCCCACGGGGCTGATTCCTCATCCTCCTCCCGATCCGATCGGGAGCGAGAGACAGGGCGGCGGCGCACCATGGAGCTCCGGCGAGGACGCTCGAGGACGGCGGGGAAGCCGGGACTGACGACAGGCGGCAGATCCGGTGAGGTCCGGCCCGTCTGGCGACGAGCAAGAGGGTGGCGGCGCCATGGGGACGGCATGGAGCTCGGGCGGCGAGGACACGAGAGCACGGTGCTCCGGCGAGGTTGCAGGCGGTGGCGGAGAACTCCGGCGAAGGGTGGCGCGTGGGCGCGGTGGCCGTCGAGCGGCGTCTCCGGCCAGAGGCGCATGGCGGCGGGCGCGGATACTCGCGGGCGAATGGCGACGCAGCTTCGAGCCCGCGCGGGCCCCAGATGGGCTCCGCGGGCCGCGGCGGCGGGGAGGAGAGAGAAGGTCGGTGGTGGACAGGTGGCACGCCTTGATTGGCGCGGGACGGCGACGCTGCTGAGGTGGCACGCTCCGATTGGTCGGAGTGATGTGGCGGCGGGGTGGACGCGTCCAGCGGCGGAGTGGACATGTCCGGTGGCGCGTGAAGGAGGAGATTAGGGTTTCATCTGTGCGAGAATTTGAAGGGGATCACATATTTATAGGTAGAGGGAGCTAGGAGAGTCCAAATGAGGTGCGGTTTTCGGCCACACGATCATGATCGAACGACCGAGAGGATGGAAGGGGTTTAAGTGGGGTTTGGGCCACTTTGGAAGGGTGTTGGGCTGCAACACACACGAGGCCTTTTTGGTCCCTTGGCTAACCGTTGGAGTATCAAACGAAGTCCAAATGGCACGAAACTTGACAGGCGGTCTACCGGTGGTAAACCAAGGCCGCAAGACAAGTCTCGGTCCAATCCGAAAATGTTTAACACCCGCACACGAAAAGAGGTAGAAAGGGACACCGGGTGACATAGGAGCACTGGATTGCAAAACGGACAACGGGGAAAATGCTCGGATGCATGAGACGAACATGTATGCAAATGAAATGCACATGATGACATGCAAGCAATGACAAGGCAACAACGGCAAAATAACCGGAGGACAACTGGCACATCGGTCTCGGGGCGCTACACCCCGGGAGTTGAGCTCCGAGGTGTTGTCGTCAGAATTTTATCGTTGCAGTTCTGGAATACCTGAGTTCGTCGACATCGAAAATCTCCTTTATGCAGTTGTTGGTGAGATAACCTCGACGCCACCTAGTACTAGGGCGGGAGTTCGGGAGTATTGCCATAACACGTATAACGACGGATGCTTTTCGAAGGTTGAGGTAAATTATTTCCAAAGGTTTCTTGGTTATGTGTTGAAGGATGGATACAGCTGGATGTAGGATTTGTTAGTTTTGGGTGAGATATTATGCTTCCCCTGTATCCCCAACACCTGATTGCATAACCAGAAAGTTTCGAGAGTTTCATAGGTGGGAATTCATGTAGCTCTAGTATTTCTTCTCGCAGATACTTGGTTTGTGATTGGGCAATCCTTACCAATTATTTGTTCATATCCGTACCTTGTTGCTTTATTCATCTACCTTTATCTAAGTGGGTTCTCAACTTTATGGAAGTGTAACGGTTTACTTTGGAATTCATTCATTCATTCTTGTTCGAATGTTAAGGCTATACGTTGCGATCAATCCATTGATTCAGCCTGAATATATGTCTTTCAAGATGCTAACGGATGTCAACCTCTTCAGGATGGCTCCTCCAACGCGTCAGAATCCGGAATCTCCACCACCACCTCCACCTCCGGAGGCATGGCAAGCTGTCATGGCAGCCACCAACGCCAACACTCAGATGCTTATGAACTCTTGCAAGAGCGCAACCAAGGGCAAGGCAACCAAGGCCAAGGCAACAATCAACCTCAGTTTGCTACCCTCAATCAGTTCCTCGAAAACCAGCCGAAGTCCTTCAATAACTGTGTCGAGGCCACAGACGCTGCCGACTGGCTCGTGGATATCTGCAAACATTTTGAGTGTAGCAATGTCAGGCCTGAGGACTTTGTCAAGTTTGCTTCATTTCAACTCAAGGATCAAGTTGCTGAGTGGTATCAACAATACAAAGGTTCCAGAGGAGGTCATGTGATTACCTAGGATGATTTCCGCCGAGACTTCAAAGCTCACCACATTCCACAAAGTGTTGCTGAGAGTAAGCATGAGGAGTTCCACAATCTCAAGCAAGGCATCATGTCTGTTTACCAATACAATATCCTATTTCAGAGGCTCGCCTGCTTCGCTAAACAAGACGTCCCTGATGAGAAGAGCATGATTTATCAATTCAGAGGTGGCCTCAGAGAAGATCTGCAATTAGCTCTCGTGCTTTTTGAGCCGACCAAGTATGATGAATTCTACAACATGGCACTAAAGTAAGAAGCTGCTCAGCTCAAGTGTGATGCTTCTAAGAAGAGAGTCAGGGATGCAACTCAATCCTATTCTTCAACTCAAGTGGCAGCTAAGCAACAGAAGTTCTGGTTGCCTCCTCCTCCTCCGTTCCGTCAGCCTTACCAGAAGAAGAGTAAAGGTGGCAATGGATCTTCCCACCCACCCAACCCAGGCTATCAGAGCAAAGTGCAGACTCATACTCCAAGGTCAAGTGCTCCTTATCACCATCCACTCTCAGAGGTTACTTGCAACAAGTGTCAGCAGAAAGGGCACTATGCAAACAAATTCTTCAACCAAAGGCGCCTTCCGCCTCCTCCTCCTGTGAGATCTGCCAGCAATGCAATGGTAAAGCATAATCCCAAGCATGCTAAGGTCAACATGATGAACATAGCTCATGCAGAGGATTCTTCAGAAGTGATCATGGGTAACCTTCCAGTTAACTCCATTCCTGCTAAAGTTCTTTTTGATACTGGTGCATCCCATTCTTTCATGTCATTCCCATTAGCATCGGAGCACAACTTTGACACTAAGGCATTACCTAAAGCATTGCAAGTTGTTTCTCCGGCTAAGCATTTGAGATCTACCATGATGGTTCCGAATGTCGGTATCGAAATGGGCGACTATAGATTTCTGGCTTCTCCTATTGTTCTTGTTGATTCGGATATTGATCTAATTCTTGGCATGGACTGGATTTCTAAGCACAAGGCTCTACTTGATTGTGCTGCTAGAGAAATTCAATTGACACACTCTTCTGAGGAAGTGATCATCTATGCCGCTCGTGACGAAACCATTCGGTTGTTTTCTCTCAATGAGAAGGGCGAGTTGAATGCCATCTCTTAGATTCCAGTCGTTTGTGAATATCAAGACGTCTTTCCAGAAGAGCTTCCAGGAATGCCTCCTCACCGGCCAGTTGAATTCATCATCGATCTTGAGCCTGGCACGGAACCTGCACTACAAAAAAATACACTTCCGTGATGATACGTGTTTGTCAAAGTAGGTCGCGTTTTTTGTCATGCATGTACATCGATGACGATTTTATGACAGAATCAAGATAGTCATACCTGTGCTGTCGTAGAAGTGTTCCATGACATTACCAAAATTATCATCACGAAAGTGTGCACTTCCATGACGATAAATCGCGCGTCACAAAAGTGCTTTCGTTAAGGGTGACCGACACGTGGCATCCACCGTAATGGAACGCTGTTAAGCTATCGGGTCGGGTTTTGGATCCGATAACCCGTTAACAGCCCCGACCAATGGGGATTTTCCATGTGTAAAATCATCATTGGCTGGAGGAAACACGTGTTGGCTCATCGTTGGGACAGATGTCATCCACTCATTGGACAGAAGGCGCCTATGATACGTCGACACGTGGCACGACCCAACAGAGGCCCATTCCTGTGAAAAGGCCGGCCCGTTTGGCTTGGTCAAAAGGTGGCGGGCCGGCCCATGGAAAGCATGTTAACGGCCTGTTCGCATATAGCCTGTTTACAACCTGCTAACCCAAGGCCCGTTACGCCCTATCCAAATTAGGCCCAGTAGCGTCATCTGGGCCATCCAATACGATTCCAGCCCATTTTCACTTCTGGCCCATTATGGCCCATGACGTCTTTCGGCCCATATGAGGCCCTATGTAACTCTTGGCCTATTAACGGCCCATGGTGAAACTGGCCCGTAAGAACAGTATATCACTTTACACCCATTAACGGCCCGTGGTGAAACTGGCCCATAATGAACAGTGTATCACTTTATACCCATTAACGGCCCGTTATTCCGTTGGGCCGTTTCCAGCCCATGTTATCTTTCGGCCTTCTCAGAGCCCATTTATTCTTGGGCTCATTTCCAGCATTCGTTTACTTACGGCCCGTTACTATCATTTTCTGCTTGTGGGCCAAATTCAGCTCGTGGTTATAGTCGGCCCGTTTGTGGTCCGTTAATACGTTGGGCCGTTTTCATAGTGTCATCAAATATGGCCTATTAATGATGGCCCGTTATGGTCGTCCCATGAACGGACGATTCCAACTCTAGCCCGTTTACGGCCATAATGCGGCCTGTTATTAGCCCATGTTTGGCCAATCAATCATACGGCCCGTATAAGGCCCATTGATGATACGGCCCATAGAAGGCCCATTGTTTCTATGGCCCGTAGAAAGCCCATTGTTTCTACGGCCCGTAGAAGGCCTACTGTTTCTACGGCCCATAGAAGGCCCACTGTTTCTACGGCCCGTAGGCGGCCCGGTGTCACTACAGTAAATATTAGCCCATGGTTATTGTGGCCTAGTTTTAAAAAATAGGTTATTGCAGCCACTAGCAAACCGCGGAAAAAGAACCGCACTGACTACAAGCACACAAATAAACAAGACAATAAGGAAATAAATAAGCAAGCAACTTATGCTAGGCTATCACGGCTATTACACATATTACATCCACTGGGCATCAAAGTTCGCCACCAGTGCAAATATAGGGAACAAAGCAGCATATAAACGCCGCAGCAAAACAAGTCCAGAACTGAAACCACTTCAGAAGAGTTCAAGAAACAATATCCTGGGTACCCATAATGCTGGCAAGATGCTTAGCAAGCTTATTAACTTTCTCTTGTTTGGCGCTTAAATCCTCCAGCGCTTGCTGTTGCACAAGAAAGTACGCATCTGAATTCTGCAGGGACTTCCTCAGTCCGTCGGCTTCTTGCCGCAACACAGCTGACTGATGCCTTTCAGCTTGTAGCTGAGACTGAAGAAGCCGAAGTGATTCAGGCAGCGAGTTCGAAGAGCTTGTGCCAGTAGTACTGGCCAGTAACTTGAACACTACATCAACGCATAACTGTGGGGTTTTCTCACTGTCTACAAGATCGTTTTTATCACCTTTCTTGGAGACCAACATGGTTGTCTCACTATCTTGAACCTTATATGCATTACTTTCTCTACCATTGCATAGTGGGGTGCTCTTCTCCAATATTCTGTTTGCATACTACAAGAGAAACAAGCAGACACATCACAGGTTTAACTTGTAGTATACGAAACTCATTTTGGTAAACCGGTTCAGTAGTAAGGTGGATAGGATAACAACATGAAACAAACATATATCTATGTACTATGGTCACTGTATTGTCCATATCATTCTAGTTTATGTTCCCTAATCAAGAGAGAGACACAGTTCAACTCATATATTTTTAAGACACAGCAGCATAGACATAATATAAGTGTGAGAAACTACACAACATTGGCAGCACTTGTAATGTGCATCACATGAGAACATAACTGTTTATACAACTTAAACTGAAATCAACATAGAGCAAGAAGTTAGAACAGCAATCCAGTTAAAGAAATAGGTTTAAAACATACCTGTTGCGCCATTGGAGTTTCAATTGGATCCTTCAAATTCGAAAGTAGTTGGTATGAGTAAATACAGTGATGCAACAGCAAAGGAGTATGGACCATAGCTACGGAATCTGACCTAAGAACAGTTGCTCTTCTGCTTTAAACGTGGAGTTTGGGTTAGCTGTGGTGGTCTTCGTGCTTTGGGCACTGCAGTAGCTTTACAAACTGCTCGTGTGGGGGTACTCTGTGGTGGACATGGTGCTTTGTCAACTATAAGTGGGTTACTATCCGCTGGGGTTGCGGTTAGATGGGTTGTAGCTGGTTCTCTGCCCAACGGTGTAAGTGTGCAATCTGGAAGAGTCTCGATTATGTTGGTGGGTCTAGTTTGTGGGCCAGTACAACCATGGTTCTATCTGCATCGACGGATAGCACTGTCTTTTGTGAAGAACGGGTTTTTGCTCCCTTAGATACTGCCATCACCCCCTCCAATTCAAATGGCTGATAAACAAGAAAAGAAATTGAACGTACAGACATTGTATGATAGACAGATGTGGTAATTCACATATATGTTGTTTAACCAAATAGGACAGCATGACACAGTTTCACATATATGATGCCTAACTAAACAGGATAGCATGACACAGTTTCAGATATATGATGGATAACTTAACAAGATATAATGGCATAATTCAACATATGATGAGTACCTAAACAGGATGACATGACAAAACTATATGATGTCTTTCTAAAATAGGTTGGGATGAAATAATTCACATACATGTTGTCTAAGTATACAGGATGGCATGATATAATCGACATAATTGATTCATATACTAAGCAGCTGGCACTCGCATGTATGATCTCTAAACTAAGCAGATATAATTCAATATTGTGCATACGATGTCTAAACTAAGCAATGCAAGACACCATATGCATCATATGAGAAATATAAACATTGCAACTTAGAGCATACACCTCAAGTGGGATATAGGACTGGTCATCTGTCTCTGAATCCTCCTCTGAGGAGCTCCCTGTAACCATCGAGATATATGCTTCAACAGGTACCATTGCCTGCTCTGAAGACCTTGTTTTCACTCCAGATTTTTCCATAACCGGCTCAAATGGCTGATACACATGAAGAGTAGTTCAATATACACAGATTGTCGACAAATGGAATACGTAATGAAAAAAAGATGGCATGAGATAATTCACATATATGATGCCTGGCTCCATGGCGGTGCATAATTCACATATATGATAACTAGCTGAAAAACATGGCATTGCATAATTCACATATCTGATATAGAAAGCAAACAAGAGGCATTCACACAAAGCATGTCTAATCTAAGCATATGGCATGGCAATGCAAGACACCATATGCATGATATGAGCAATATAACCCAGCCAAGTTAGAGCATGCACCTTGGGGGTGGGGGGAATATGACTGGTCATCTCTCTCTGAATCCTCCTCCGAGGAGCTATCTGTAACCAGCAAGAAATCTGCATCGACAGGTAGCACTGACTGCTCAGAAGGCCTTGTTTTCACTCCAGATTTTCCCATGACCGACTCAAATGGATGATGCATAGGAAGAGTAGATGAATGTATAAACATTGTTGACAAATGGAATACATTATGGAAAAAAATATGGCACGATACAATTCACATATATGATGACTGGCTAAACAGGATGGCGTTGCATGATTCACGTATATGATGCCTGGCTAAAGAAGATGGCATTGCATAATTCCCATATACTCCCCCCGTTCCTAAATATTTGTCTTTTTAGAGATTTCAAATGGACTACCACATACGGATGTATATAGACACATTTTAGAGTGTAGATTCACTCATTTTGTTCCGTATGTAGTCACTTGTTGAAATATCTAAAAAGACAAATATTTAGGAATGGTGGGAGTATGCTATAGAAACCAAACAAGTGGCATTCACACAAAGCAAATCAAAACTAAGATGATGACATATAAGATGTATAATGTAAGCAATGCAAGGCGCCATATGCATGATATGACCAACATCAGTATGCCAGGTTAGAGCAAACACCTCAGGTGGTAAACAGGCGTGGTCGGATCCTTCTGAATCTCCATCTGAACAGTTATCTTCCTCTGGAATACAATCTGGAAATGCAGGAGGGGGGGGGGCACTTCGCCCACCATGGAGCGGCGTCTGCATGACATTATATTCGCACGCAGCAGTCTTCTATTTTTCTCTACATGTTCAGTACGATTGTGTACAATATCTGACATGCATAATAATAAAAAATAGTTAGATTTTGTAAGGCCTAAGGGGTGCATGAAAAAATCAAGACTGATGGTAGCAAATGAGTGGATGGATTCAAAACTAATGATAGCAGGTAGATTATAGCTTCGGTTTAAAAAGATAGACAATGGATCATCTATTGTTTGTTGGCCACCCAACATGAACCACATAGAATACCCCAGATGAACCAGATAGTAGATAGGTACTATTCGTTGCTAGCTCGATATGAGACCCATGGGCAATTCAAAACTCAAGATTGAATGATAAAGTAGCAGGTAATAATAACCGATGTATAACGTAAGCAAACACGAAAGACTGCGACCTCTCTTCCGGAACTGTGTAGTCCTCAGGTTCATCTGCTCAGTCGATGATGGTAATGCAGTTGGCGTGGCTACCGGCAACGGGGAAGATGATCTGAGGCGGCGAAAGGAAGTCTGCAGGGGGGATCTCTGCTGCAGTGAACGCTTCTGTCGATGGTGCACCTCAGGTGGGGTGGATGACAGCACGACAGGAGCAGGACGTAACACACAGAGTTTTCTTTGACGCCTATCTGAAAATGAAGTAAATCTGTAAGGGCTCCTTAGAATTGGAGGATTCTATAAACGCAGGGACAGGAAAAACACAGGAATTGGGTAGGAATGCACGTGCAAAACAGAGCATTTGGAAACATAGGTTTTCAGTCAACCTGGGTGTTTGGCTCACATGAATTGGAAGAACAGAGGAATGGAGAAACAAGTGATGTGACGAGTGTACAACCTCTTTGGCATAGCCTTGTGGACCTCAGCATCATTGGGTTGGACGTGGAGGATGGTGATGATGCTGAAGCATGACAAGACATACAACGTTAATCTGAAGTGGGCCCCTAATATCATCTGCAATAGATGATGTAAAATACATCACCAAAAAGTGCTAGATGTAAAACACATCAGCCGCGCCACGGCCGCTCCGACAGATGCTGTAAGTACTATTCACTCTGAACTTAACTGAAGAAAATGAACTTCACAGTCAAAACTGAATTTTACTGTCGAAACTGATTGAACTAGTAACAGAGCATTGCAATAGATGTTTAGGGCGTTCGAGCACTAGTAGCAGAGAAGCAGTGATCTAAATCAGCAGACGCTCGAGCAGGGAACACACTAGCAGAGAGCAAGTCGTGCAGTAGCACCGCGAGCGAGTGCTAAAGCAGCAACTCATGTAGCTGCCGGAGGTCATGCAGTAGCAGCAGCGCAAGCGAGAGCAAGAGCAGAGCAGCAGCATCAACGAAAGCAGGAGGAGTGCAGCAGCGCGACCGATAGCAAGAACAGAGCTGCAGCGCGAGCGAGAGCCGGAGCAGCTGCAGCTAGTGCCGTTGTGGAAGTCGCCGCCGAGGAAGCAACGACATGGGGGAGAGACACCATGGATGATGTGGCCGGCGACGGTGCCATCGATGGAGACACGCCATGTCTGCTCGGTATCGAGCACCGGCAGCCCCGTGAGATCGAATAAAAGATAAAATGCAGCGGTGAGTGTAGAACCTCCTTGGTTGCGCCGAGTTGGCCTCAGCTTCATCGGAGGAATTGGTGAGGGTGCTGCGGTTCCGGTGGGGCAGGTCAAGACGGCGCTGTGGGGATTGAGGTGGCGCGATAGATGAGGCGAACGTCGGGGCAGCTCCTTGGAGGTGGAGGATGGGGTGGCTGATTCGGCGGGACGATGAGATCGACAACAGATCCTCATCCGGTGCGGTGGATGAGGGACGACGAGCTGTGGCGGTGGCCGACGTAGTCGGGGAAGAGTCTCCGGCTGGGCAGCGGTCAGGAGGCCGATGGAGGAGCTTGGGGTTTCGCGGGTTTTGGCGGCCTCGGTGTACGAATGGGGGGAGGGGGCGAAGGGGGAGGGGGAGCCAAGCTTAGGGACGCGCTTGTCCGAAATGTATGGTAAGTTACCAGCGTACCCCCATCGATTTTGACACCGCGACGTGGAGCTTCATTTCCGGCTGAGGGGTAGAAGGGGGATTTCGCGTGTCTGGGCTGCGGGAGCGATTTCAGATGAGGAGGGAGTTCTCGCGTGCGTCCAAATTTCGGGATAACAAGGCGCGACGCGGGTTGAAGAAGCGAGCGTTTCAAAGCAGGTGAGAAAAAAGATACTCGAGCTTGAAAATTTTGGGATAACAAGGTGCGGATTCCTTGTCGGCAGAACAAACTTAACGTGTAAAAAAACAATTCATACAAGACACAAGAGAGTCATGTCCCCTTTTACTATATTGCTATAGATGCCATTGAAAAAACTACAAGAAAAATATAAAAAAAATCGGGAGAACAAGATTACCCTGGACAGTACCAAATCGATTCGCACTTCCCTCAACAACAACAAAAAACAAATCAATTCCCACCAAAGAAAGAGTAATGTCCCTTTTTATATGATTACAGATGCCATGATCTTGAATTTCAATTTTTGAATCCACGTTATGTTGAATTCAAATATATCGTTAGGCGACCTTGTGGTTTATAATTGATGTAGTCGTACATTTTGATCTTCCATCATATATGAACATTTTACTCCACCATGTGAACATATATATTGTTGTCTGCCATATGGACTAAATTTGAATCAATTTTCCTTATTTGAATACGATTGTTGTCAAGTTATACAATAATTTAAATATTATATTGATAACAAAAAACATACATATAGCAGTAATCATATTTCACTATGAACTACATGTACCATACGCTCTCCAATTCAAATATTTGTATCCATTTTATGTTGAATTCAAATCATAGTACATTATTGGTCTAGGTAGCGAGATGTTTGGGATAATCTAAACCCTGTTTTCATACGTGTAATTTTGGGCTGAATTGGGACAAGTTTTGGTATAAGCCTCTTGCAAAACCGGAGATTCTCTCAACAAGCCTCGTGGTTCCGAGAGGGAACGTGTCACCTTTGTGTGTGAAACGATATACGCTGCCTCCCCCCTGATTTTATTTACAGAGGCAACATAGAACTATATGAGTGCCCTGTTAAATTTTGGAATTATTTCGGGTTCATTTGGCATTTTTATACATTAATTGAGTTTCTGGACTTTTAATGTGCATAATTTATATATGAATTGCATGCACATGCTCCGGTGCACCAAAGTGGGTTGAAAAATCACATGTGTGTCCTTGGTTGAATTTCTAGGTTCCATGGAAGAAATGAGAATGAAATTCAAACATCTAGGCGTCATGACTCGGCCGAGAACATCGAGAAACTTTGATTTTAAATTCATGTAAATCCAAAACTCGCCTGGAAATCATGAAACTTGGCATGGTGTCATGTCATGGCACTAACATGTTGTGGTAAAAAATTGGGCCGATTTGGAAGCTCGTGGTTCTAAGAGGGAACGTGCCACCTTTGAGTGTGAAACGATATACGCTGCTCCCCTTGAGTTTCTTAACAAAGGCAACATAGAACTACATTAGTGCCCTATTAAATTTTGGAATTATTCCGGGTTCGTTTGTCGTTTTTATACATTAATTGAGTTTCTGGTCATTTAATGTGCATAAGTCAAATTTGAACTACAAGCACATGCTCTCGTGCACCAAAGTTGGTTGAAAAATCACATTTGTGTCCTAGGGTGAATTTCTAGGTCCCATGCAAGAAATGAGAATAAAATTAAAACATCTGGGCATCGTGGCTCGGCCGAGAACATTGAGAAACTTGGTTTTAAAATTCTTGTAAATCCAAAACACGTCTGAAAATCATGAAACTTGGCATGGATGTCATGTCATGGTAGTACCATGTTGTGGTAAAAAAAATTGTCCGAATAGGAACATATTTTGGTATAAGCTTTTGCAAACCGAAGCTTCTCTCAAGAAGGCTCGTGGTTCTGAGAGGGAACGTGCCACCTTTGAGTGCGAAACGATATACATTGTCCCCCTTGAGTTTATTTACAAAGGCAACATAGAACTACATGAGTGCCCTGCTAAATTTTGGAATTATTCCGGCTTCGTTTGGCCTTATTTACACATTAATTGGGTTTTTGGTCATTTAATGTGCATAATTCAAATTTGAACTACAAGCACATGCTCCCGTGCACCAAAGTTGGTTGAAAAATCACATTTGTGTCCTCGGGTGAATTTCTACTCCCTCCTTCCATCTATATAGGTCCTAATGCATTTTTCGAGGCTAACTTTGACCAAACGTTAGAGCAATAATATATGACATGCAACTTACACAAAGCATACCTTCAATTTTGTATGTCAAAGGAGCTTCCAATAATATAATTTTCATAGTATACATCTCATGTGCTATTAATCTTGTCAATAGTCAAAGGCTGTCTTGAAAAACACATTAGGCCCTATATAGATGGAAGGAGGGAGTAGGTCCCATGCAAAAACTGAGAATAAAATTTAAACATCTAGGCATCGTGGCTCGGTCGAGAACATTGAGAAACTTGGTTTTAAAATCATGAAACTTGGCATGGTGTCATGTCATGGTAGTACCATGCCGTGGTAAAAAAAATTGGCCAAATAGGAACAAATTTTGGTATAAGCTTCTTGCAAATCGAAGCTTCTCTCAAGAAGGCTCGTGGTTCTGGGAGGGAACATGTCACCTTTGTGTGCATAATTCAAATTTGAAATACAAGCACATGTTTCAGTGCACCAAAGTTGGTTGAAAAATCACATGTGTGTCCTCGGGTAAATTTCTAGGTTCCATGCAAGAAATGGGAATGAAATTCAAAATTCTGGGCGTCGTGGCTGGGTTGGAAACATTGAGAAACTTAGTTTTTTAATTCCTGTAAATCCAAAACACGCATGAAAATAATGAAACTTGACTTGGTGCCATGACATGGCACCAACATGCTGTGGTAAATTTGCAGTCCGGTTTGCGAAGGCGCACACATTAACAATCAACACAGTCGTTTTGGAACAAGTGCTGTGATGTTACAATTGGAAACACAAGTATTATTGAAACCGTGGGCGTTCTACTTACTAGTACCATTTACGTGCCGCCATGCATCCCCATTTTTTATTAGCTAGGAGGCACCGTGCAGGGTAGCTATTTGAGTACGAGAGGCGTGCGATCAGACCCCTGCGCGTGCTTATCGGGAGGAGAGCCCTTTGACCTCCATCTGCCGTCCACCTCTCTCCCAAGGTCTCCATTAATGGCGCCCGAGCCTCTGTTTAATGGCGTGGCTATGTCTCACTCGACTGAGATTTAAGAGAGAGAAAAGAAAATCTGAAAGCACGGATCTTGATGTAAGATCCGACGGACCTATATAGCATCTACTGCGACTTATAGCAAGACTGATGAATATATAAGGACGATTAATTTTTTTTGATCAAAGAAGGGCTTGCCCCTTCCGATTTTCATTAATGAAAACCACCACAATTCACAAGAAGTTCAACACAACTCTAGCCTAACACGAAGGACTAAAAGCTACCAGATTGAAATCGCAACATCCCAAGAGGCCAACAAAGGCCAAACATCCGTGCTAGAACCCAACATTTCACAACCGACGACACAATCCACATCCTAAACCGATTATTACATCAAAAGAAACCAGGAAACTAGTCTTCGTGGCGAGCGGCGATGAGCTCTTTCGTGTCCTCAAGACGCTGCTTGAGAACATCCACGGATTCCTCCACCGGCCTTTGGCGCTCGTTGCGGAGCATGTCATTCTCATCCATAAGTTTCTTCAACAAGGCATTGGTCTCCTCCTGCAGGTCTGCACTTCGGACGATCTTCTCCCTCAGCAGGTCGCGCTCGGCCTGGAGCCTCTCATTGCCCTCCCTTAGTTGTCGGATGACGTTGGTAGCCTGTTCAAACGAGGCTATCATGTCATCCCGCAACCTCGCCGAGCCGGAGATCTGATCCATCTGGCTATGGACGATCGCATGCATGTGCCTGTAATAGTCGTCGCTTGCCCGCGGGAAATTTTCCCAGGCCGCCGTGGCGCGGCGGGACATCTCTGCTGCATTCATGGCGTGGCGGGACATCTCTGCTGCTTCCGCGGCGCGGCCGGACCAGTCTGCTGCATCGACGGCGCGACGGGACCTCCGTGCTGCTTCAGCGGCGCGGCGGGACCTCTGTGCTGCTACTTCCGCGCGGCGGGACATGTCGGCTGCTCTTGCAGCGAGTCGGGACATCTCTCGTGCTTCCGCTTCCATGCTCGCCTCTCCCTGGTGGCAATCTCTCGACCCAGAACTCACGCTAGCCATGGCAGATGCAAGGGAAGGATGCTGAATGACTTGTTTGTTTTTGTGGATGAGGAGTTGAGGAGGAATGTGCAGTCATCTTGGCATACTAGTATTTATAAACGAGTGCTAATACGCTCCTAAGTGGGAAACCGTTTAGGTTGTGATCGGTGTGAATAGGTTTGCAATTCAATATAGCGTGGAGTAATTTGGAATGTGACGAGACGCAAGCTCAAAATTTATTGACGGTTCTAGTTTTGAAGTGCGGCACTATTCCCGGATGGAGTACCTCTTTTTCTACTCCCTCCTTTCCGGTTTTATAGGGCTTATCTCAAAATTTTAGTTTTTCCATTTTATAAGGCTCAATTTGGTTGTCCCCAACACATGTTCAGATTCCAAGGTGCATTAAATCATTGCATGCAAGTATTAAGAGAAAATTGACCAATGCATGTACTTTATGCAAGCATGCATTGCAATTAATGCATTAAACCTATCTCTCGGGACTTCTCGCACGCACCATCGTGCCATCCACAAAAACTTGTACTCTGAGTTTAGTAGTACGTTATACAGGAAAAGAAGAGGTGCATGCACGCACTCGTCCTCTCACACACGCGTCTGTTTTTTCTCGAAAAGGAGGATGATGACCCCCGGCCTCTGCATCTGGGAGTCACACACGCAAATTATTGAAATATATCTAGTGCAGTGCTTTGATGTGTCGCGTCAACTCGTACATCAATGAGAAGTTTGATTACCCTCTCTGTCGCGGACTTAACTGCACCTGCCTTTGGCTGTATGACAGGTTGGCCACACACCTGTAGGGCCCACCTATCATACACGCAAAGGCAGGAGCGTCCCTCCCTGGCCCATGAGCGTGGTGGCTGGCAAGACTAGGAGAAGCTTTCGCTACACGCTCTCCGTCCCGCACGCGGTGGACATGCAATAGTTCAGTCGGTGTCAGATGGCCAGAAGCGTACTGTAGTACTCCTCCAATGCAGTAGTATTCCATCATTGTTCGACTTCTCGAAGAGGCGAAGAGCCAAGCGCAGCCTGGACGCTTGTGTGGCAGTTTCATGTGTATAGTAGTCTAGGATAGCATGTACCATGCCTGTAAGCTTAAAATCGTTGGGGTCGGCTCCATGCTATGTGGCCGTCTCGAAGTTTAAAAAAAAATTAAAATAGTCTTCTGGCCCTACCCGAAAACTGCTGCGCGTACTGCCCGGGAAAAGCCCCGCCCTCAACTTTTAACTACGCGAAAATAGTTTGAGCTTGTTTGTTCTATATAAATACAGTACTTACTGTATGTTTATTCAACCGTGGGGTTGTTTAATGAATGGAGGGCCGGGGAGCACAAGTGAACAATACTGTAGTACTACTAGTAGTAAGTAGGAGTCGTACAGTAGTCACCTTAAATAGAGAGTTTCTTTTCTTTAATGCCACGCACACAAATTGAAACGCTTGTTGTGGAGAGAAAAAAGATAATCACTCCACTATATATGGACGCAGGGGCCTGAGCGCTTGCTTTACTAGGATTGCTCTCTTCATTCTCTCATACTCTCCAGATATAAACAAGACAGCGGTAGCGACATTTTCTCTCTTCTCACCGCTGGTCACAGATCCGGCCGGATCCCTTCGGCCGGTGTGTGTAGAGGACTAAAAGGTGCATCGTTCACGCGGTCATCGCCGCCGCGGGAGGAAACCCACAGCTGCCGGAGGGGCCCGATCCTGTGCCCGTGCCGTTCTCTCCGACACATGGCTGGCTCGGGAGGTCCTCCGACCCTTCTTCCTCCCTGCCGTATTGTCCGCAGATCCGACCTGCCGCTGCCGACATCCCGGCGACCCTCAGGTATAAGTTCTTCGAAAGCGGCCTTGCTCTACTGCCATAGCTCTCCACGTGTCTGCATGTGCATCTTTTTCTACTCCCATCAGCTCTTCCAAAGCCACCTAAATTTTTAGTATTATTAGAGGTAAAGCTACTTCATGAATTCGAATCTAGGGCTTTGTTCAAACAACGAAGAAAGGGGGGAAAGTTGTAGCATGAATCTAGGACTTGATTCAAAGACGAAATAATATGGTGAAAGTAGTAGAGATCGGATACCCAACCAGTCTCTTGGTTGAAAAGGGAAATAATGGGAAAACGCAGTACAAACTGGATAAGGAACTGATCTATTATTGGTTGAAAAAAGTATAGAAAGTGGCGGCTGGTGGACAAGTCAACAGAGTATGTCCAGGATTAGATTTGCTGCCATCACATAGTAAAAGGTCTCCAGGATTAGATTTGATGCCCTCGCATAGTAAAAGGTCCCAGGATTAGATTTGCTACCCTCACATAGTAAAAGGTCTCCAGGATTAGATTTGCTGCCCTCACATAGTACAATGGCACTCCTGCTATTTTCCCCAGTATGATAAGTAAGTTGCTCCTTTACGCTGCTGAGTGCCCTGGTGTCCCCACGGTCCCATGCCCTTAAACCAACTCTTTAGCTGCTGTTGATTTACTGTGTCTGGTAAACAAGAAATGCCACCATTAAAGTAATCCCATATTTGATGAATCTCATTGTTGATCGTAATGCTTCTGGTAACATGAAGCATTGCTGATGTTTTAAAATTTATACTATCCTTGCGTGATTGCCATGAACATAATTAAGACGCTTCTTTTCATTTTGTATATGTTTCGTATATTCTTATTGACCAACAACTGTTTACTTTCTATCTTTTTGTGTAGATAGGGATATCCATTTCACCTTGTTGGTATTGTGAACTTTTGGTGAACTGCACAAAACACTTTTTTGGAAATGAGTGTCTTGTGCAGTTTAACTAAAATGTCACGTGGACAACATCTGTCAAATTTTGGTGGAACTGCACAAAATGGTGATTGGAGTTTCCAAAATCTCCGTCAAGTTCTGCTGGTAATCTCGTGCAACATTTTATTAGCCTTTGCAAGATGGAGCCGTCACTGTCACCACAATGGCACATTATTTTAGTGGAACTGCACAAAAGGATAAGAAAATTATAGTTGCACCTTACATGAGCTGGACAACCAACCTTAATGTTCCTCAATTTTAGTGCAACTACTAAAGAAGAACCTGCCAGCTCACAAGAGCAAGTACTTCTTGCTAGCTGAATGATGCAATCTTTGCTTCATTTCAGGTGAACTGCAGAAAAAGGTG